>NC_057803.1:64799545-64868911 GCF_018294505.1 Triticum aestivum | reverse complement strand
GGCGAGGTCTGCGGCGGCACAGCGGCGTCCGGTGGCGGCGGGCGGCAGCCGGGCGAGAGGAGGCGGGCAGCGCTGCTGAGGAAGACGGCGGGCACGAGGAGATGGGCTCGGGGGCCCGATCCGGGCTCGCCCGGGCCGCGGCGGTGGGAGGCCCGGACAGACATATGTCACTCGTTCACTGGCTAGGCGTGGTGGCGCGGTGTGTCCGGCCAGGGACGGACATGTCCGGCGGCGGCGCGAGGAATTTTTAGGGTTAGGGGAAGAGGAGACCCGGGATTTGGAAAGGGGGGGGGTCTTTATATAGAGGTAGACGGAGCTAGGAAGCTCCAAATGAGGTGCGGTTTGCGGCCACGCGATCGTGATCGAACGCTCTAGATGATGGAAGGGGTTTAGGTGGGTTTTGGGCTAGTTTGGAGGGGTGTTGGGCTGCAACACACACAAGGCCTTTTCGGTCCCTCGGTTAACCGTTGGAGTATCAAACGAAGTCCAAATGGCACGAAACTTGACAGGCGGTCTACCGGTAGTAAACCAAGGCCGCTTGGAAAGTATCGGTCCAATCCGAAAACGTTTAACCCCCACACACGAAAAGAGGTAGAAAGGCGCACTGGAGGACATAGGAGCGCCAGAATGCAAAACGGACAACGGGGAAAATGCTCGGATGCATGAGACGAACACGTATGCCAATGCAATGCACATGATGACATGATATGAGATGCATGACAAAGACAAAACACACGGAGACAAAACCTGACAACGATGAAATAAAATAACTTAGTGCCGGAAACGGCAAGAGTTGGAGTACAAATAAGGTAAATTACATCCGGGGTGTTACAACCACAAACAAGATCTTCATCGAGCTCCCACTTGAGCTCGGTAGCATCACCTGCACTGCTATCATGGGCACCTGCAACTGTTTGGAAGTATCTGTGAGTCACGAGGACTCAGCAATCTCACGCCCGTGAGATCAATACTATTTAAGCTTATGGGTAGGATAGGGTAATGAGGTGGAGCTGCAGCAAGCACTAAGCATATCTGGTGGATAACATACGCAATAAGAGCGAGAAGAGAAGCAACGCAACGGTCGAGAAGCTAGAAGTGATCAAGAAGTGATCCTGAAACTACTTACGTTCAAGCATAACACAAGACCGTGTTCACTTCCCGGACTCCGACGAAAAGAGACCATCACGGCTACACATGCGGTTGTTGCATTTTAATTAAGTCAAGTGTCAAGTTCTCTACAACCGGACATTAACTAATTCCCATCTACCACATAATCACGAGCACGGCTCTCGAAAGTTTATACCCTGCAGGGGTGTCCCAACTTATCCCATCACAAGCTCTCACAGTCAACGAAGGATATTCCTTCTCCCGGAAAGACCCGATCAGTCTCGGAATCCCGGTTACAAGACATTTCGACAATGGTAAAACAAAACCAGCAAAGCTGCCCGATGTGCCGACAATCCCGATAGGAGCTGCACATATCTCATTCTCAGGGCAACATCAGATGAGCAATCCGTACAACTAAAACCAGCCCTCAAGTTTCCCCGAGGTGGCACTGCAAGGGGCTCTAGTTCGGACCAACACTTAGAGAAGCACTGGCCCAGGGGGGTTAAAATAAAGATGACCCTCAGGAGCGTGACTCCCATGGGAAAAGTATAGGTGGAGGTGAGGCAAATGGTAAAACCAAGGTTGGGCCTTGCTGGAGGAGTTTTATTCAAAGGGAACTGTTAAGGGGTTCCCACAACACCAAACCGTGTAAGGAACGCAAAATCAAGGAACATAACACCGGTATGACGGAAACTAGGGTGGCAAGAGTGGAACAAAACACCATGCATAAGGCCGAGCCTTCCACCCTTTACCAAGTATATAGATATATTAATTAAAATAATAGATATTACGATATCCCAACATATCCATGTTCCAAACAAGGAACAAACTTTAGCTTCACCTGCAACTAGCAATGCTATAAGAGGGGCTGAGCAAAAGCGGTAACATAGCGAAACAACAGTTTGGTAGGAAAGTGGGTTAGAGGCTTGATGCTACCTCTTGAGATTGCATTGGATTTCCCCGAAGAGGAAGGGATGATGCAGCAGAGTAGTGTAAGTATTTCCCTTAGTTTTTGAGAACCAAGGTATCAATCCAGTAGGAGGCCACGCTCAAGTCCCTCGTACCTGCACAAACGATAGCTACTCGCAACCAGCGGATTAGGGGTTGTCAATCCCTTCACGGTCACTTACGAGAGTGAGATCTGATAGATATAATATTTTTGGTATTTTTGGTATAGAGATGCAAAGTAAAAAGTAAAGGCAAAGTAAAAAAGCAAAGCAAGATTAAAGCGATGGAGATTGATATGATGAGAATAGACCCGGGGGCCATAGGTTTCACTAGTGGCTTCTCTCAAGAGCATAAGTATTCTACGATGGGTGAACAAATTACTGTTGAGCAATTGACAGAATTGAGCATAGTTATGAGAATATCTAGGCATGATCATGTATATAGGCATCATGTCCGTGACAAGTAGACCGGAACGATTCTGCATCTACTACTATTACTCCACTCATCGACCACTATCCAGCATGCATCTAGAGTATTAAGTTAAAAACAGAGTAACGCTTTAAGCAAGATGACATGATGTAGAGAGATAAATTCATGCAATATGAAATAAACCCCATCTTGTTATCCTCGATGGCAACGATACAATACGTGCCTTGCTGCCCCTTCTGTCACTGGGAAAGGACACCGCAAGATCATACCCAAAGCTAAGCACTTCTCCCATGGCAAGAACTACCAATCTAGTTGACCAAACCAAACGGATAATTCAAAGAGACTTGCAAAGATAACCAATCATACATAAAAGAATTCAGAGAAGATTCAAATATTATTCATAGATAGACTTGATCATAAACCCACAATTCATCGGTCTCAACAAACACACCGCAAAAAGAAGAAGATTACATCGAATAGATCTCCACGAGAGAGGGGGAGAACTTTGTATTGAGATCCAAAAAGAGAGAAGAAGCCATCTAGATACTAACTATGGACCCGAAGGTCTGAGGTAAACTACTCACACTTCATCGGAGGGGCTATGATGATGTAGAAGCCCTCCGTGATGACGGCCCTCTCCGGCGGAGCTCCGGAACAGGCCCCAAGATGGGATCTCGTGGATACAGAAAGTTGCGGCGGTGGAATTAGGTTTTTGACTCATGTTCTGATCGTTTGGCAGTACATAGGAATATATAGGAGGAAGGAGTACGTCGGTGGAGCACCGACGGGCCCACGAGGCAGGGGGCGCGCCCTAGGTGGGGGGGCGCCCCCACCCTCGTGACCGCCTCTTTGACTCCTTGGAGTAGGGTCCAAGTCTCCTGGATCACGTTCGGTGAGAAAATCACGTTCCCGAAGGTTTTATTCAGTTTGGACTCCGTTTGATATTCTGTTTCTCCGAAATACTGAAATAGGCAAAAAACAGCAATTCTAGGCCGGGCCTTCGGTTAATAGGTTAGTCCCAAAAATAATATAAAAGTGGAAAATAAAGCCCAATATAGTCCAAAACAGTAGATAATATAGCATGGAGCAATCAAAAATTATAGATACATTGGAGATGTATCACTTGACATGGCAATATGGGAGGCATGATATAGCAAGTGGTAGGTAGCGTGACATAGCGATAGAGAGAACAACTAGCAAGCAAAGATAGAAGTGATTTCGAGGGTATGGTCATCTTGCCTGCAAAGTTCCCAGAGTTGTCGAAAGCTTGATCCTCGATAGCATACTCAACAGGTTCCTCGTTCACGTACTCGTCTCCCGGCTCTACCCAAGGAAAGAAAACAAGTAATGGAACAACAATCAATCACGAAGCAATGCACAAGCAACATGATGCAATACATGTCATGATATGCAAGATATGATATGCAATGCATATGCATGCTCCGGAAGGGAAAGAATGATCAAGGCATCAACATGGAAAACCAAGTATGTCACTGGAAAGATGAGGTGATTTTGGTCGAAATCAATGTAAGGATCACCGGAAACGGATGCACGGTTTGCAAATGGCAAGCAAAACAAGAATGACGCATGTCTGTGATTAATAGCATGATGCTACTTAGAATGAAACAAGAAACTAAGCTACTGCACTCCAACATAGCAACAAAGCATATCCAGTGATGTACAAGAGATTCTTGACAAAACATGAACACTGAGCTACGGCTAAATCACACTAGAGCAGGTTCAAACAAGCATGGCAAAAGTGCAAAAGATATCAACTTCACAGACTTGGTGAAAATACAACATGTGAAAAAGAACATTAGGAAGCAATGTTTACAGAAACCAAATGTCGGGGAGGCTGATTCCACCAACACCTATGGGGACAGGGCCCCTTTCGGTTCGGTGAGGGCGGAGGCCGCACAAAGAGCGGATCGAGGCGGTACACGCGAGCGGTTTTTACCCAGCTTCGGGCCGCACGGATGCGTAAAACCCTACTGCTGCTTGTTTGTGTATATTGAATTATTGCTCAGGAGCGATGGACGCTGCCAGACTGAGCGTGAGAGTGTTCCTGGTGCTTCCGAATGAGCCGAGCCGGCCGAACCCCCCTCTATGTTGCGCCTGGGCCTCCTTTTATACTTTCAAGGGGTCACCGACAGGTGGCAACGTAGACTAGAAGGGTAAAATGGAAAAGGATGCGGTAGGTGCAGCTACCGCTACTGTGGATACAGTGCACCCTACCTAACTCTGACGGCAGGGGACAAGGGCATTAAATGCCTGTCCGAGTTGCCTAAACAGTGCAAAAAGTGACCGTTAGGAGCGCCACCGTTTGCCACGATGGCCTTCTCTTCATCTCCGCTTGCCACCGCGCACCCCTAGCTGCACAGCCTCCTGCCATGTGTGCTTGGGAGAGTCCTAGAGCGACACGTTAGCAGGTGTGCTGGAGCGCGGGCACGAAGTGGGCGTTTCCCGCGGCAGGCTCCTTGCCGCGGTCGTCGTCTTGTCGTGTTTGGGAGCTTGTTGCTCACCGGGCCTTGCTGGGACGCAGGGCGCGTCGCGGCAAGCTTTCTTGGTATGCCTTGAGTGGCCTTCCCGGCAAGCTCCTCTTGCCGGGGTCTTGTCTCTTCCCGGCAAGCTCCTCTTGTCGGGGCCTGGGTTGGCCTTCCCGGCAAGCTCCTCTTGCCGGGGCCTTGGTTTGAGTACTTTGTTCTTGAATGGTCTTTAAGGGAACCACGGAGGGTCTTGGCGGTCACCCGGCAAGCCTTGCCGCGGGGCGCTGCAACTGGCCGTGCACGAGTTCGGGATACTAGGGTACCCCTACTCTAGTACACCGACAGGAGCCCCCGGGCCTGGGCCATACACGGTGCCGAGCGTTGTTGGGCCAGGCCCAAAACAGTGCACGGGCACGCGCGGCCTAGGTCACGCCGCATATCTCTCCGCTCCCACCGCGCACGCCCAGAACGGCACGCGTCAAACGCGGCGTCGTGGGTGACGTGGGCGGCGTGCACGGGGCTAAGCCCCTCGAGCATGCGTCAGGCCACGATGATGGGGACGGTTCACGCCCTCCTCCCTGAACGGAGGTAGGCGTGGGGGCGTGGTGCATTTACTGGACGGGGCCGGTGCACGGTTTTCGGGACGCCCACTCCCCGCGATCACGGGGCGGAGCGAGGCCGCCTCATCCGTCGTGTTGGTTCTGCGTTCCCGCCACGCGGCTCCCATGCGCTTGGGGTCGCGGACGGTGGAAGTGGGAAACCGGGCCGTCGCGAGCAGAGGTAGCGGGTTGGCCCCGACTCCCTGCTCTTCCCGTGCCTTGATTCGCTGAGTGGGGCGGCCGAGCCCCCACCTCGCTCCTTTATAAAGAGCGGGAGGGGAGCACAGAAACCCACACTCTCTCATCTCCTCCTTTCTTCAGCCTCCGCTCCCCTTCCTCTCATTCGCCATGGAGAAAGGGAACCCAGGCCCTTCATCGGTGGCGGCGAGGGTCGCCGCCAGACAGCGCACCTCTCCCTCTCTCACGCCCGTGGTGGCAGAGCCAGCCATAAGGGGAAGAGGGAGGGAGCGAGGTCGCGGACGAGGTCGAGGATGAGGTCGAGGCGCTCGGGGAAGAGGCGGCCGGGGCGGCACGCCAGCTTCGCCTCCGCCAGCGGCTCCTCCTCCCACGGCGGTCCATATAGGGGACAACCCTTGCGAGTTCTTCGTCAGGCTGCGCCGGGCGCCTCGTCGTCGCCTCCGGCTTCCAGCTCCGTTTGCGAGGGCGATGGAGTTGGACCCGCCCGAGACACTGAGACTGCACATGAGGGGCTGTGGGATCAGCGGCACGCGAGTCCGCGTTGTATTCCCAGCCCCCAATGTGATGTATCTTGATCGAGGGTGGAAGACGTTCGCCCGTATCCACAACTTGATGGAGGGGTTTACCCTCCATTTTAAGTTGATGGAGGGCGATCTCCTCTCCGTCAAGGTCTTCGGGTGCTTCGGCACTCGGGCGAAGTGCTGCGTGGACAGCTCCTCCGACAGCGAAGGCTCCTCCTCGAGCGAGAGTGACGAGGAGGAGAGCGACAGCGACGATGAGGGTAGCGGGCGGCGGAATGGTGGGTCCGACTAGGCGTCGGGCGCCGCTTCACGCGGCACCGGTGACCCCATCATCCGTGTTGCCGGCTCCTTGAACTCCCCGGGGTCGTCTCCTTTGGCGGCTGGCGTAGGGAGGCTGCGGAAGGGGAAGAGGGCTGGCGACAAGGCCGTCAGGTCGGAGTACGAGGGCGTGGTGCCCTCGACAGCGTGCTGACGCCCTGCCGCCCCGTCTTCGAGCCCCGCTTCCAGCGCCCCCATCGCCGTCCAGCCTTCGGACGGCCCCCGGGATGTTCTCTTGGTGTCTTCTGGCACCCGTAGCTCGCCTAGGCGCTCCTTTTGCCCTTTTCGCCTCCTTGACCTGCCTCCTGAAGAGAGGGACAGGAAAGGGATTACGGGCATCTTATCTTTTTAACTTGTAAGCCTTCGGGCCTTAGCTGCATTTAAAACTTGTAATCCTCTCTTTCATGTTTTTCATCCTCTATGGACTGTACCTGAGTGGGATGTTTTTTAATGAAAAGGGGATGCTTTCCGGGTTATTTGTCTCGCGGGTTGAACCCACGCCAAGGAGCAAATCCTTAGTATCCTTCGGACAGACATTTCATCTCCCGGCAACAGGCCCTGCCGCCTTCCCACGTCGCTCGACCTTTCTCACGCCTTTGACGGAGGCGGGAACGAGGTGGGTGCGGTCTCCTCGTTTCATCCCTTTGCTACCGCGACTACGACCAAACTTGGCTTCGGGAACGAGCCCCAGGGCCTAGAGTTGAGGGAGCACGGCAGTTTTCGGGAAGAAACGCGGTTTCGCATTCCCCAGTCCATAAGAGGATGCATGATGAGGGATGAAAGACTTATCTGATATTGCAGCCCCCGGCAACTCTGGTTTGCCGTGGACGAATCTTGGCACTCGCAGCCCCCAGCAATACCGGCTTGTCGGGGCCCAGGTGCCGGCGGACGCTAATCTTGACGCACTTAAGGCCCCCGTCGCACCCATTGTGGACAGGGTGAACGAGGTCAAAAGGGTTGACGGCGGTCGCGTAGATTAGGCCGTCCGTTTTCTTCTTTTCTTGTCGCTGCCAGTCATGTCATGGGAACACTTTATTAGAGGCGCGGCAAGTTATTTTTGTAATATAACTCTATCTTAGGCAGAAAATTGCTGTGTTACTTCCTTTACTCGACTCTTGGCTTTGTATGGTTCTGCCCTACGCTTTCTAGGGAAACTTGCCGGTGCAGGCACCCTTGCCGCGAGCGCCGAGTGCGGAACTTTAGCAGCCTGCTGGCGGGGTCGCTACCGACAAGCAACCTTGTCGCAACTAGTTGCAGCTCACTTAAGTTGTTGAGCGGACTCGAAACAAAGTAAGGGCGCTAGCGGCTCACTTAAGTTGCTGAGCGGACTCGAAGCAAAGTAAGGGCGCTAGCAGCTCACTTAGGTTGTTGAGCGGACTCTAAACAAAGTAAGGGCGCAGCTAGCTGCGAATTGGTTCCTCCGCGCACAGGTTTTCCATACAAAGCACGATCGTTCAAGGAAAATAACTCAAAAACTTAAAAAACTGATTGTTCAAACTTTAGCAACTTAGCTTTTCTGTCTTCTGCTTCCCGGCAAGGAGAAGCTTTCTTGAACGGCCTGGTCCACACCATTATCTTCTCCTCCCCCCCGGTAAACCTTGTGGGCGAGGGAACCTTCCTTCTTTTGAGAAAGAAACAGAGAAATAAAGTAACGATATGGAGCCTTGGGCTCGTTATCGCTTACCGGGGTTTGGTGCTGCACAAAGTGTCAGATAACATATGCGAAAAAGGATTATAGCATAAGGAAACTGACAAGATGTGCAGGGCACATGAACTTTACTGGTGCACGGGGTCTGCGCCCGGCTCTGTACAAAGGATTACATGCAACAGCGGCAAGACTTGTACAGAAAGGTGGTTGCCAAAAAAGCTTCCGGCAATCGCGCCTGTCAAGGCTACCGCCGAGGAAGCTGGCGGGGGATCTGGTGATCGCACTGACGGCCCTGAGGCCGCAGGAGCGCCAGGCGCTGCACCGACCGCCGATCCCTCCGCCGCTGCCGCAGCGTCAGGCGCTGCCCCCTACCTGGCGCGCCAGAGATGTCGTGGAGGCTGATTCCACCAACACCTATGGGGACAGGGCCCCTTTCGGTTCGGTGAGGGCGGAGGCCGCACAAAGAGCGGATCGAGGCGGTACACGCGAGCGGTTTTTACCCAGCTTCGGGCTGCTGCTTGTTTGCGTAAAACCCTACTGCTGCTTGTTTGTGTATATTGAATTCTTGCTCAGGAGCGATGGACGCTGCCAGACTGAGCGTGAGAGTGTTCCTGGTGCTTCCGAATGAGCCGAGCCGGCCGAACCCCCCTCTATGTTGCGCCTGGGCCTCCTTTTATACTTTCAAGGGGTCACCGACAGGTGGCAACGTAGACTAGAAGGGTAAAAATGGAAAAGGATGCGGTAGGTGCAGCTACCGCTACTGTGGATACAGTGCACCCTACCTAACTCTGATGGCAGGGGACAAGGGCATTAAATGCCTGTCTGAGTTGCCTAAACAGTGCAAAAAGTGACCGTTAGGAGCACCACCATTTGCCATGATGGCCTTCTCTTCATCTCCGCTTGCCACCGCGCACCCCTAGCTGCACAGCCTCCTGCCACGTGTGCTTGGGAGAGTCCTAGAGCGACACGTTAGCAGGTGTGCTAGAGCGCGGGCACGAAGTGGGGGTTTCCCGCGGCAGGCTCCTTGCCGCGGTCGTCGTCTTGTCGTGTTTGGGAGATTGTTGCTCACCGGGCCTTGCCGGGACGCAGGGCGCGTCGCGGCAAGCTTTCTTGGTATGCCTTGAGTGGCCTTCCCGGCAAGCTCCTCTTGCCGGGGTCTTGTCTCTTCCCGGCAAGCTCCTCTTGCCGGGGCCTGGGTTGGCCTTCCCGGCAAGATCCTCTTGCCGGGGCCTTGGTTTGAGTACTTTGTTCTTGAATGGTCTTTAAGGGAACCACGGAGGGTCTTGGCGGTCACCCGGCAAGCCTTGCCGCGGGGCGCTGCAACTGCCCGTGCACGAGTTCGGGATACTAGGGTACCCCTACTCTAGTACACCGACACCAAACAACATGCTACAAGAACATATCATAGCAAACAAAGGCATGGCATGATTCTACTAAATGCATAGAACAAAACTCCCTTACTGAACATGAGCCAAAAAGGCACAGAAGATATGATGGCACCCATGTAAACATAGCAAGTCTTATTAACAGATTCAGACTTGGAAGGAAAACAGAGCATGGCATAAACAGATTTATGATAGCAACTTTGCAAGCTCATGTCACTCACCACAATGCATTACATGACAACAGAAGCATACTAATAGCAAGATGACATGTTCATGAAGAAAACCATGGCAAGAGCAAGTTAATAGGGTACATGCCTCACTAGCAACAACCATCGCAATATTGATTAACATGTTAACAGTCTGCCAGGAATAATATATAGCAAAAGTAGAAAAATACATGCTAGAGCACTCCATAATTTCAAACAGGGGCATGAATGGATAGAGCATAACCACATGTTAAAAATATCCTTACTGAAGTATCTCAAAATAAGCATGGATCTCATGGTAGCATCAAGTTTACATGTCATCAAAATAACAGCAGGAAAAGGACAGCAAAATCCTAAGTCCCTGAAAACAGCAAGATTATGGAGCCTACTATGCATGCTTGTTATAGTCACCACATAGATCACAAAAATACAAGACTATCACCCCTGTAAAGATGGCATGATGTAGTTCAAAACACATGTAGACCTCATGCTCATAGGATGCACACATCAAATGCAACAAAAATGACAAATCGCCATGATCTATTAAGAACCAGCAGTTAATATTTTATAGGACTCTTGCAACGATGAAAATGGCATCATAATGGATAGTAACATGCATGCAAATTCTACTAAAATGAAGAGCTCAATGAGACAAACATTTTGATATATCATATGCACAAAACAAAAAATTAAAAAAAAATCAGAAAAACATGAAACCTTTCTTGATTTAATGTCATTCCACCAAGATGATGTGGTAAAGAAATTTGCATGTTTGACGAATGTTTGGACACGCACCCCTCATAAACCGGAGCAACTCGCTAGAAGGTTCGTGGTTCCGAGAGGGAATAATGCATGTTTGATGACGAACGGGAGATAGCTTCCTCTTACGGCCTTCAAATTTTTTTCCTACGTTTAACGTCCACTAATACAACTGTCATGTGAAAATTTGGTAAATTTCAGGGGTCATTTGACCTTTTAAAGACATTTAAGTGATTTTCTAACCATTTAATGACCGTAATTCAAATTTGAACTACATCTACATGCGACGCCTAACCATAGCGGTTTGAAAAATCATATTTTTGGGTACTTGTGTGCGAGTTAATCCCATGTGCAATAAATTCGACGGAATTTTCAAACATATTGGTGTCAAGGCATGGGCACATGCATGGAGTACGTGCCATGGCATTTTAATTCCAAAAAATTAAAAAATGATCGGAAAAACATGAAACCTTGCTTGATTAAATGTCATGCCACGAAGATGATGTGGTAAAGAAATTGGCATGTTTGACGAAAGTTTGGACACACACCCCTCACAAACCGGAGCAACTCGCTAGAAGGTTCGTGATTCCGAGAGGGAACAGTGCATGTTTGATGACGAACGGGATATAGCTTCCTCTTACGGCCTTGAAAGTTTTTCAACGTCTAACGTGCACTACTACAACTATAATGTGAAATTTTGGAAAATTCTAGGGGCCATTTGACCTTTCAAAGACATTTAAGTGATTTTCTAACCATTTAATGACCGTAATTCAAATTTGAACTACATCTACATGCAACACCTAACCAAAACGGTTTGAGTAATCCAAAACCGTAATGGGTACTTGTGTGCGAGTTAATTCCATGTGCAGTAAATTAGAAGGAATTTTCAAACATATTGGTCTCACGACATGGACACATGCATACGTATGCATGGAGTGACATGGCATTTTAATTCAAAAAAAATAGAAAAATGATCATAAACACGTGAAACCTTGGTTGATGCAATGTCATGCCACCAAGATGATGTGGTAAAAAAATTGGCATGTTTGACGAACATTTGGACAAACACCCCTCACAAACCGGAGCGACTCGCTAGAAGGTTCGTGGTTCCGAGAGGGAACAATGCATATTTGATGACGAATGGGAGATAGCTTCCTCTTACGGCCTTCAAACTTTTTCCTACGTTTAACATGCACTAATACAAGTGTCATGTGAAAATTTGGTAAATTTTAGGGGTCATTTAACCTTCTAAAGACATTTAACTAATTTTCTAACCATTTAATGACTGTAATTCGAATTTGAACTACATCTACATGCAACGCCTAACCAAAACGGTTTGAAAAATCATATTTTTGTGTACTTGTGTGCGAGTTAAAAAAAATCATCAGACGATGTAAATATCTAGTGTTCAAAAAAGAAAATGTAAAGATCTGGCAAGAGAACCGCCCCCACACGATTAGCAGTCTATCTCACGGCTCGGGGTTTGGTAGGTGAATGGCGGGGATCATTAATCAGACACGGTTATGCATTGGAAACCGTCAGGTATTAAGTTCACACACGGATTTTGGCTATTATATATGTTCACACACGGATTTGCTTCGGGAATTGTGTGTAATTCAAACTACATTACCCGTAAATTCCGGCGGCCGGCATGTGTACTGTCCCCGTCAATCTAGATTCCGTCCGCCAATAAATACTACCTTGCTCATGTCGTCCCGCCTGCATTCTCATCTACATCCTCCCCTCGCTCGCCCTCTCTCTCTCAAATCTCTACAATGGCGCCGCCGGTCTGCCCACGCGCCGACGAGGAGTCGCCGCCCCCCGAGGACGCTCACTCGATTAGCATCGACGAGGACCCCTACGCGTCGCCTGACGAGGTTGCGCTGGCCCCCCAACTTTGGATTGGTTTTTGGGCCAGTACAATCTTTGTCAGTGGAAGTCGCTGCCGCCGGCTGAGAAAGCCAGGAAAGTGGCATTCAAGAAGGAGATGGAGGAGGAAGAAGTCAGGTACCAGGCGGCCTGTGAAGCCCATGATGCCGCCTGGAAAAAGGAGGCAGCAGAGCATTGGGGTGTCGGTGTCAAAACCGGCGGATCTCGGGTAGGGGGTCCCGAACTGTGCATCTAAGGTTGATGGTAACAGGAGACATGGAACACGATGTTTACCCATGTTCGGGCCCTCTCTATGGAGGTAATACCCTACTTCCTGCTTGATTGATCTTGATGAATATGAGTATTACAAGAGTAGGTCTACCTCGAGATCGTAATGGCTAAAACCCTAGAAGTCCATCCTATGTGATTATGATTGTCTCTACGGACTAAACCCTCCGGTTTATATAGACATCGTAGGGGACTAGGGTTACACAAAGTTGGTTACAGAGAAAGGAATCTTCGTATCCGAACACCAAACTTGCCATCCATGCCAAGGAGAGTCCCATGCGGACACGGGTGAGAGTCTTCAGTACTGTATCTTCATAGCCCATCAGTCCGGCCCATGTCCATCAGGCCGGACGCCCGAGGACCCCTTAGTCCAGGACTCCCTCAGGGGCCGGGCGTGTTGTCGTGCCGAGGGGGTGTACGAAGACGGGTAATTCGCGAGGAAGCTCATAGGAGCTGGGCGCCTCATCGCTAGATGGAGGTGGGCCGATAAGCTCCAGCGTGCCACCGACGAGGAGCTCCGGTGGGCGCCCAACAAAATGGCAAGATCGGTCGCGCGCGTCTGCCTGCAAGAGGCAGATCGGTACGTCAAGCGCTGCGAGGCGGAGGAGTCGGAGTACTGCCTCCGCACTAGGAAGACGCAATGCATCAGGGAGCTGCAGGCGAGGGGCTGCCGGAATATTGGCCCCAGGAAGGATTATTAGTTTTAGTATTGTTCATTTTCAATTTTATGCATTGTACCTAGTAGTTAAGTATCATCACGTATATGTGATGATATTATATATATATATATATATATATATATATTCTGTGACGATCTACTGAACAATTAATATATATATTGTGAATTCCATTTTTGATCTGTTTTTGTATACTAATTTGAATCTAGCTGTTATCATCCACTGATGAGCCACAAGTATAGGGGATCTATCGTAGTCCTTTCAATAAGTAAGAGTGTCGAACCCAATGAGGAGTAGAAGGAAATGATAAGAAGTTTTAAGTAAGGTATTCTCTGCAACCACTGAAATTATCGGTAACAGATAGTTTTGTGATAAGGTAATGGGTAACGGGTAACAAGTCATAAATGTAAATAAGGTGCAGAAAGATGGCCCAATCCTTTCTGTAGAGAAGGACAAGCCTGGAAAAACTCTTATATAAAGGAAAACGCTCCCGAGGACACATGGGAATTATCGTCAAGCTAGCTTTCATCACGTTCATATGATTCCTGTTCGCTACTTTGATAATTTGATATGTGGGTGGACCGGTGCTTGGGTACTTCCCTTCCTTGGAAAAGCATCCCACTTATGATTAACCCCTCTTGCAAGCATCCGCAACTACAAAAGAAGTATTAAGGTAAACCTAACCATAGCATGAAATATATGGATCCAAATCAGCCCTTACGAAGCAACTCATAAACTAGGGTTTAAGCTTCTGTCACTCTAGCAACCCATCATCTACTTATTACTTCCCAATGCCTTCCTCTAGGCCCAAACAATGGTGAAGTGTCATGAGTCGACGTTCACATGACACCACTAGAGGAAAGACAACATATATCTCATCAAAATATCGAATGAATACCAAATTCCCATGACTACTTATAGCAAGACTTCTCCCATGTCCTCAGGAACAAACATAACTACTCACAAATCATATTTATGTTCATAATCAGAGTGGTATTAATATGCATAAAGGATCTGAACATATGATCTTTCACCAAGTAAACCAGCTAGCATCAACTACAAGGAGTAATCAACACTACTAGCAACCCACAGGTACCAATCTGAGGTTTTGAGACAAAGAATGGATACAAGAGATGAACTAGGGTTTGAGATGAGATGGTGCTAGTGAAGGTGTTGATGGAGATTGGCCCCCTCCCGATGAGAGGATCGATGGTGATGACGATGTTGATGATTTCCCCTTCTCGGAGGGAAATTTCCCCGGCAAAACAGCTCCGCCGGAGCCCTAGATTTGTTCCTCCAAGGTTCATCCTCGTGGCGGCGGAGTTTCATCTCGTGAGCTTGGTTATGATTTTTTCTTGGGCGAAATACCTCATATAGCAGAAGATGGGCACCGGAGGCCAGCCAAGGGGCCCACAAGGCAGGGGGCGCGCCTAGGGGGGTAGGGCGCGCCCCCACCCTCATGGATGGTGGGTGGGCCCCCTCTGGTACTTCCTTCGCCCAATATTTTTATATATTCTGAAACTCGCTCCCGTGAAGTTTCAAGACTTTTGGAGTTGTGCAGAATAGGTCTCTAATATTTCCCCTTTTCTTGCCCAGAATTCCAGCTGCGGGCATTCTCCCTCTTCATGTAAACCTTGTAAAATAAGAGAGAATAGGCATAAGTATTGTGACATAATGTGTAATAACAGCCCATAATGCAATAAATATCAATATAAAAGCATGATGCAAAATGGACATATCAACTCCCCCAAGCTTAGACCTCGCTTGTCCTCAAGCGGAAGAAGAAATCAAAAAATATGTCCACATGTTTAGAGATAGAGGTGTCGATAAAATAAAATACGGACATGAGGGCATCATGACCATTCTTAGAACAACAACATATACATATATTGTCATATGATCTCTTATGCTAAAGTAACAATTCATTCATGGTTTCAAGTATGAATCAGAAACTTCATTGAAAACTAACAAACTATAATCTCAGTCATTGAAGCAATTCCAATTTATCATAACATTGAAAAGAGTCAATATAAGAGCTTTTCAGCAAGTCCACATACTCAACTATCATTTATTCTTTCACAATTGCTAACACTCACGTAATACTTATGGGAATGAAGTTTTAATCGGACACAGAGAAAGATAGGGGCATATAGTTTTGCCTCCCAACCTATTACCTCAAGGGTAATGTCAACAATAATAGTTCATGAAAACTCACATCCAATTAGCTATATATATATCAGGATCTTTCCAACACATTGTGCTTGCCAAAGGATAAAATGTAAAAAGGAAAGGTGAAAATTACCATGACTCTTGTATGAAGTATAAGACAAGAATGAAAGATAGGTCCTTCATAGAGGGTAGTAGAGGTTGTCATGTGCTTTTATGGTTGGACGCACAAAATCTTAATGCAAAAGAACGTCACTTTATATTGCCACTTGTGATATGGACCTTTATTATGCAGTCTGTTGCTTTTATTCCCTCCACATCACAAGATCATATAAAGCTTATTTTCTCTGCACTAATAAATCATGCATATTTAGAGAGCAATTTTTTATTGCTTGCAACAATGACAACTTACTTGAAGGATCTTACCCAATCCATAGGTAGGTATCTTGGACTCTCATGGCAAAACTGGGTTTAAGGATATTTGGAAGCACAAGTAGTATCTCTACTTGGTGCAAAGAATTTGTCTAGCATGAGAGGGAAAGGCAAGCTCAACATTTTGGATGATCCATGACAATATAATTTATTTTAGATGTAAGAAAACATAACCCATTACATTGTCTTCCTTGTCCAACATCAACTCTTTAGCATGTCATATTTTAATGAGTGCTCACAATCATAAAAGATGTCCAAGATAGTATATTTATGTGTGTAAACCTCTCTTTCTTTATTACTTCCTATTAATTGCACCGATGACCAAAACTATGTTTGTCAACTCCCAACAACTTTTATTCATCATTCTCTTTATGTGTGAGTTCATTACTCTCCGTAAGATCCATATGATCTCTTTATTTATTTTTATTCTTTCTCTTTTATTTTATTTTTATTCCCTCCAGATCATAGCAAGATGGCAAAGCCCTTGACTCAACACTAATCTTTATTATATAAAGCTCACGGACTCGATTACATAGAAGGATCATAAAGCAAAACTCAAAACTAGATCATACTAAAACTTTATTCTACTAGACCAAGATATTACCAAAAGGATCGGACTAAGAAAATGGTAAAGATAAAAGTGTGTTGGTGATACGATACCGGGGCACTCCCCCAAGCTTGGCAGTTGCCATGGGGAGTGCCCGTACCAGATACTCAGTTCTTCTTTGTTGGTGGAGAAGATGATGGCGATGATGGATAGTCGCACATCGAGCATAGGAGATCCTCCAATTTGAGGATGATGCCCTTGAGTGCGATGATATGCTCCTTCAACAAAATATTTTCACTTGTGAGATACTTGTTTTGAATGCGAGCTAAGTCAATCATCTTGAAAGCTTCAATCTCCGTTGGGGTAAGGAGATTGTGATGAGGTTGAAGGGTGTCTTCTACTGCCAGAACATGATCTCCCATGGCCTTCTTGATCCCCTCATCCGTGTTGATCTCCCCGGGTTCTTCTATCTTCAGCTCTATCTTCATTAGCCAAGCATCGTTGCCATCATTGTTGGAGGAAGGAGACGACATGATGCCTGGCCTTGACAACCCTGGCAGAAAACAGCTCGAAACAAAAACAGGAGATATTTGTGTTATACGGTGGTCAAAACCTTCGGGGGATTATATACTAAATTTTTGCCGACCAAAGAAGTATCGTGCAAGAAGACGGAGTCCGGAGAGCACACGAGGTGCCAACGAGGCAGGGGGCGCGCCCTCCACCCTCGTGGATGCCTCGTGTCCTTCCCGGACTACTTCTTATTTTCCTATTTTCTTAAATATTCCAAAACGGAGAAAAATTGCTATTAGAACTGTTTTGGAGTCGATTTACTTACCGTACCTCATACCTATTCCTTTTTGGAGTCTGAAACGTCATGGAAAGTGCCCTTTATGTATTCCTCCAGGGTTACGGTTTCGATAACATTAGTTTCAACAGTTATAGGATTATCTGAGATATAATGTTTGATTCTTTGACTGTTCACCACCCTCGGATTTGTGCCTTCCAAGTTGTTGATTTTATGTCACCGGAACGATAGACCTCCTCGATGACGTAAGGACCTTCCCATTTAGAGAGGAGTTTTCCTGCAAAAAAATCTTAAACGAGAGTTGTATAGCAATACATAATCACCTACAGTAAACTCATGTTTTTGTATCCTTTTGTCATGCCATCTTTTAACTTTTTCCTTAAATAGTTTGGCATTCTCATAGGCCTGGGTTCTCCATTCATCAAGTGGAGCTAATGTCAAAAGCCTCTTCTCACCGGCAAGTTTGAAATCATAATTGAGCTCTTTAATGGCCCAATATGCCTTATGTTCTAGTTCGAGAGGTAAGTGACATGCTTTTCCATAAACCATTTTATACGGAGACATACCCATAGGATTTTTATATGCAGTTCTATAAGCCCATAATGCATCATCAAGTTTCTTGGACCAATTCTTTCTAGATATATTAACAGTATTTTTCAAAATTAATTTAAGCTCTCTATTACTTAGTTCTACTTGAACACTAGACTATGGATGATATGGAGATGAAATTCTATGATTAACATCATACTTAGCAAGCATTTTACGAAAAGCACCATGAATAAAATGTGAACCACCATCAGTCATTAAGTATCTAGGGACTCCAAACCTCGGAAAAATAACTTATTTAAGCATCTTAATAGAGGTGTTATCATCAGCACTACTAGTTGGAATAGCTTCTACCCACTTAGTAACGTAATCAACAGCAAGTAAAATATGTGTATACCCATTGGAGGAAGGAAACGGTCCCATATAATGAAAGCCCCAAACATCAAATGGTTCAATAACAAGTGAATAATTCATAGGCATTTCCTGACGTCTACTAATATTACCAATTCTTTGACATTCATCACAAGACAAGACAAACTTACGGGCATCTTTGAAGAGAGTAGGCCAATAAAAATCGGATTGCAATGCCTTATGTGCAGTTTTGTCTCCAACATGGTGTCCTCCATAAGCCTCGGATTGACACTTGTGTAGGATTTGTTCCTATTCATGCTCGGGTAGACAACGTCTAATGACACCATCTACTCCTTCTTTATAAAGGTGTGGGTCATCCCAGAAGTAATGCCTTAAATCATAGAAAAACTTTTTTCTTTTGCTGGTACGTGAGTGCATAAATTTAGAAACAATATAATTAGCATAATCAGCATACCATGAAGCAGTACAAGAGGCTTTTATGACAGCTAATTATTCATCAGGAAAGCTATCATCAATAGGTAGTGGGTCATCAAGAACATTCACTAACCTAGACAAGTTGTCTGCAACGGGGTTCTCAGCTCCCTTTCTATCAATAATATGCAAATCAAATTCTTGTAGAAAGAGAACCCATCAAATAAGTCTAGGTTTAGCATCTTTATTTTCCATAAGATATTTAATAGCAGCATGATCGGTGTGAATAGTTATTTTAGAATCAACAATATAAGGTCTGAACTTATCACAAGCAAACACAACTGCTAAAAATTCATTTTCAGTAGTAGAATAATTTCTCTGGGCACCGTCAAGAGTCTTACTAGCAATTGGATAACACTTAATTTCTTATCAACTCTTTGTCCTAGAATAGCCCCTACATCATAATCACTAGCATCACACATAATTTCAAAGGGTAAACTCCAATTAGGTGGCTGAACAATAGGTGCAGAAATCAAGGCTTTCTTAAGTATTTCAAATGCTTCTACACAATCATCATCAAAGACAAATGGAACATCTTTTTGTAAGAGATTAGTCAGAGGTCTAGAAATTTTAGAGAAGTACTTAATGAACCTCCTATAAAAACCGGCATGACCAAGGAAACTTCTTATACCTTTAATGTCCTTAGGACACGGAATCTTTTTAATAGCATCAACTTTAGCTTTATCGACTTCAGTACCTCTTTCAGAAATTTTATGCCCCAAGACAATACCTTCATTAACCATAAAGTGGCATTTCTCCCAATTCAAGACAAGATTAGTTTCTTCACATCTCTGCAAAACTCGATCAATGTTGCTTAAGTAATCATCAAAAGAAGTTCCATGTATGGAGAAATCATCCATGAAAATCTCAACAATCTTTTCACAAAAGTCAGAGAATATAGCAGTCATACATCTTTGAAAGGTAGCAGGTGCATTGCACAAACCAAAAGGCATACATCTATAAGCAAAGGTACTGAAAGGGCAAGTAAAAGTTGTCTTTTCTTGATCCTCTTTTGACACGGGTATTTGGGAGAAACTAGAATAACCATCTAGAAAGCAAAAATGTGTGTGTTTGGATAGTCTTTCTATCATTTGATCAATAAGAGGTAAAGGGTAATGATCCTTTTTAGTAGCTTTATTTAATTTGTGGAAATCAATTACCATTCTATAACCTATAACACTTCTTTGTGGGATCAATTCATCTTTATTATTAGGAACAACAGTAATACCTTCCTTCTGAGGGACACAATGGACAGGACTCACCCACTGACTATCAGCAACGGGATAAATTATACCTACCTCCAGAAGCTTTAGTATTTCATTTCTTACCACTTCTTTCATCTTAGGATTTAACCATCGTTGGTGATCAACAACCGGTTTCACGTCTTTCTCCAATTTTATTTTGTGCTGGCATAGAGTGGGACTAATGCCCTTAAGATCATCAAGAGTATATCCAATAGCAGCATGGTGCTTCTATAGAGTTTTCAATAATTTCTTTTCTTAATGCTCTGAAAGGTTAGCACTAATAATAACAGGATATATCTCTTTCTCATCAAGATAAGCATACTTAAGAGTACCAGGTAATGGCTTAAACTCAAACACGGGATCACCCTTGGGTGGAGGAGGATCCCTTAGGATAAAACTTCATCTATTTCCCTTCTTTCACTCATAAACATATCATTTTCATGGTTAAGCAAATATTGTTCTAAAAGATCATTAGGAGGCACGGCAATAGAAGCAAGACCAATAATTTCATCTTTACTAGGCAATTCTTTATCATGGGGTTATCTACAAAATTTGAATTGAACTCATGAGACATATCCCCTAAACCAATAGTAACAACATCCTTTTTGCAATCTATCCTAGCATTAACAGTATTCAAGAAGGGTCTAGCAAATATAATGGGACAAAAGTTATCTTGTGGGGAACCAAGAACAAGAAAATCAGCAGGATATTTAACTTTCCCACCCAAGACTTCAACATCTCTAACAATCCCCACTGGTGAAATAGTGTCTCTATTGGCAAGCTTAATTGAAACATCAATTTCCTCTATCTCAGCAGGTGCAATACCATGCATAATTTCTTTATATAAGGAATGGGGTATTGCACTTGCACTAGCACCCATATCACATAAGCCATGATAGCAATGGTCTCCTATTTTAACAGAAATAATAGGCATGCCTACAACAGGTCTATGTTTATTTTTAGTATCGGGTCTAGCAATTCGAGCAGCTTCATCACAAAAGTAAATAACAGGCCCATCAATATTATCGTCGAAGAGATCTTTAACCATAGCAACACTAGGTTCAACTTTAATTTGATCAAAGGGTGTAGGTGATCTAGTATTACTCGTACGAACCACAGTTGAAGCTTTAGCATGATCCTTTATTCTAATAGGGAAAGGTGGTTTCTCAATATAAGCAGTAGGAACAATAGAATCATTATAAGTGATAGTCTTTTCTTCAACTTTAATAGGTGAACTACTTTTACTTCAATGGGAGGATTATATTTAAACCACTTCTCCTTAGGGAGATCAACATGAGTAGCAAAGGATTCACAAAAAGAAGCTACTATCTCAGAATCAAGTCCATATTTAGTGCTAAATTCACAGAAAGCATCGGTATCCATAAAAGATTTAACACAATAAACTTTGTGGTTATACCTGACTCCTTACCTTCCTCGAGATCCCAATCTTCAGAGTTGCGTTTAATTCTCTCCAATAAATCCCATTTGAATTCAATAGTCTTCATCATAAAAGAACCAGTACAAGAAGTATCGAGCATGGATCGATTATTGAGAGAAAGCCGAGCATAAAACTTTTGAATAATAATTTCTCTTGAGAGCTCATGATTATGGCATGAATATAACATTGACTTACGCCTCCCCCAAGCTTGAGTGATGCTTTCTCCTTTGCGAGGCCAAAAATTATATATATATATAATTATGATCACGATGAACAATATGCATAGGATAAAACTTCTGATGAAATTCCAATTTCAATCGGTTGTAGTTCCATGATCCCATATCATCACATAGCCTAAACCATGTCAATGCCTAGTGTTATTCAAAAATTCTCCTGTTTCATGTTATTCGAAATGAGTTTGTTAACAAGACCTGATCAACCTTGTTAGTGGATTCCTTTTAATGAGCATGAGATGGATGAAGTTAGAAAACACAACCCTCTGTACCCTCTTTTTACTTTCTGTTATTTATACTAAATAAAGCAAAAATAGAATTTTCTCTCTGTTTTCTGAATTATCCGTGCAATAAAAAATACCCCAAAAATATAAGTTCTCCAAATGCCTTGAAAATTAAATATGATTTTTTCTAGAATATTTGACAATATCTGGCACTAAAAACATAGCAGGGGGAGCAGTCACGTGCCCACGAGGGTGGAGGGCGCGCACACCCCCTAGGCACGCCCCCTGCCTCGTGTACCCCACGTGGGTCCCCTCCACTTATTCCAGCCACCACACACTCCTTCGTCCCAAAAAAACTCACTAGCCAGCTCAAGCACGAGTTCTAGCTCATCTTGTTGCCATTTTCGATCTCCTAACTCAAAGCTCCATTCACAAAACTGCTTTGGGGGATTGTTCTTTGGCATGTGACTCCTCCAATGGTCCAATTAGTTTTTGTTCTAGTGCTTTATTCGTTGCAAAATTTTGCTGCTTAGGTGACCCTGTTCTTGAGTTTGCATGTCAAATTTATGTGGTGAAAAGTAGTTTTAATGCATGATATGGCCTCTAGGCACTTGTAGTAGTAGTTGCTATCAATTTTGTTGAGTTTGGCTCACTTTTATTTTAAGTTACTATAAATTTCAGAAATTTTTCAGAGGAAGAAATATGTTTAAGAAAATGTACCAAGGTGGTTATTCAAGGAAGCAAGGACCCAGACCCGCAATACGCTATGCAGACGATGAACCACCGAGGGACGCTCAAGTGCAGCCTTGTGAATGGCCGTCAGAGGATTTCATGGTCCAAGCAGGAATTAAAGAGGAATTTGATGCATATGTGTGTAATGCTGATCTGGAGAGCTTCGAGGTAGATAAGTGCTGGCAATACCTCTATTTAACTGATTCATTTGTGAGAAGGTTTAAATTTTCATCCTCACGCAATTCACAAACTGTCATGTTTGATCTTTATGATAAATCTTATACCATGGATTTAGAGGATTTTAATACTGCCTGCAAACTCCCACAATGGGGTAGTGCTAGTGAACCTAGCAAATATGAGCTTAGAGATTTTCTTGCTAGTATTATAGTTGAGGAATCTAGAGATGTAACACAAGCCACCATAGGGAGCATTCATTTTCCCACTATACATTATTTTGCTCTCTTCATAGGAAGGTGCATAAATGGTAAAGATGAAGCATATCACATGTGTGTACCTGATCTTAGCGTTCTCAGGAGCGTTGTTTTAGGAGATGAACAATACAACTTGGGGGCCATTGTTGCATGTAGGTTGCATAATAATAGTATTCATGGAGATTTCTTTTGTGGAATTTATGCAACTAGTATAGCTAACTTTCTTGACATACCCATACATGGAGATGATATTGAGTTGCCTCCTTCTTATCTAGATTATGATGCTATGGTTCGTCATCAGATTATTGAGAGGAACGACCAGTCCCTCCAATACCGACTAATCTTTGACAGACGACGCACCTATCACGTCGCTCTCCCTGCTCCCGCTTTCTTTGACTTTAAGGCAAAGGGGAGATATGTTATAACCAGAGAGGAGGTGAACGAGTATAAGACGAGGACGGAGACAGCTCGCCTCCAAGCGACAGCTCATGAGGCAATACACTACAAAAAATACACATCCGTGACATTTTGGGCCGAATGAAAAAAATTATGTCATACTTATGACACTTCTATGACAATAATTGTGAGAAAACACGGTATCATCATAGATGTCGTGGGGTCCTACTTCTATGACAAAAAATCATGACAGAAAATAGGCTTTTCGTCCTGGGCGAGCCGGAGATGCAGCTGCATGACATTCTTTGGGCCGTCCATGACAGAAAAAGCCATGGTAGAAGCGAGGGCGAGGAAAATATCGGGGTGTTCCCGGTTATGGTGGGTGGTCGGGGCTGAGCGATGCACGTTTCTATCATACACGCACGCGCGTTGGTGCAAGGCGTTGGGCTCTAACTGAACCCGATCGAGTTGTTGGGCTCTAACTGAACCCGAGCGATTGCACTGTAGGCTACGCGTTACTAAACCCAAGCGATCGATCGATGGCTGTTAACTGAACCCGATCGAGCGATTCCTTCGCTACTGCTGCTAACTGAAGCCGATTGATGCTGCCTTTGGATGAACAGTGAATGTTGCTGGGGGGGTTGGATGAACACTTCCCGATGGGGGTTGATGAACAGGACCCCGTGGTGTTACCTGTGGATGAACAGGACCCCGATCGATCGAGCCGGTTGGGGGTGGATGAACAAGACCCCGTGGAGGGCTGGATGAACAGGACCACACTGTGGAGGGCTGGATGAACAGTAGACAGTGGAGGGCTGGATGAACAGTAGCCCATGGAGGGCTGGTTGAACAGGAGCCTGTGGAGAGGGCTAGTTGAATAGTAGCCGGTGGAGTAGCACGCGGTGGAGGCTGGATGAACAGGAGCCCGTGGATGAACAGTCGCAGGTGGAGGCTGGAGGAGGTCAACGGTGGATGAACAGTGTCCCGTGAAGGATGGAGGGGGCCGACGGTGGAGATGAACAGTATCCCGTGGAGTCCCGTTTTGCGGTACGCCACAGCCATCCCGATGAACAGGACCCCCTTTTCGACCGTAGCTCTCCAACACAAGTCAGTTTCCTCCGTTTTGTGGTACGCCACACCCGTCTTGATCAATAAGACCCCTGTTTCGACTGTAGGAGGTTCGTTTCCTCCGTTTTGCGGTACGCCAGACCCCTCCCGATGAACATGATCCTGTTTCGACCGTGGCCGGGCGAACACAAGGCCGTTTTCTCCGTTTTGCGGTACACCATGCCTCGTTTCCATCGGTTGTTCTGTCCAAGCCCTCCCGATGAACACGACGACGCATTCCGTTCCGACCCAGCCTGTTGGCTCCCCATGAACACGACGACGATGCAGTTTCTCTGTTCCAACCCAGCCATGTACACGAGCCCTGGCCGTACGTATGCGCGAGTAGGCGTTCGAGACCCTGCCTGTATGTACGTACATGACCATATTTTCTTTCTTGCACACAAGTCGTTGTACGTACATGAACATGCTACGTGCGTGCCTCTACTACGACACGTGCGCACCTCTACATCGACCAGTATGTACGTACACGTTCGCGACCAGAATGACCACGCTGCGTACTCTTCGACCAGGTGGGTCCGGACTGTCAGGCACTTCCTTGCGTGCGAAGATGTAGCTAGTGGGTCCCAGTAGTCAGGGGGAAGAATCGTTTTTTTTCGGACGCACTTCCTTGTGTGCGAAGATGTAGCTGGTAGGTCCCAGCAGTCAGGGGGAAACATTTTTTTCACGAAATATAGTTGCTCATCCGGTGGGTCCCTACTGTCAGGTGGAGGAATAATTATTTTGCGCGTAATAAGGAGGCACTTCCTTGTTGCGGCCGTGGACCCAGCTGTCAGCCTCTCCACGTACAGTCCACGCCCGATGGAATCTGTTCCTTGACCACGTTGACCACGCCGTGCCGAGAGCACCAGGGTGGTGGACGACGGTGAGGCCTAGGAAGGAGACAACGTAGAGCCAAGGAAGACGCGGCAGTGGAAGCCCGCGTGGAGAGGAGTACGAGGGTTCACTGGTTCGGCTACGGTGTGAGGCTGCCGTCGCCTCAGGGCCTGGCCAGCGGTGGGAATAGTAGGGGCGGTGAGGCCTCCGTGGCAGCACAGCCGGCCACGGGAGGCAGGAGCATGCGGCACGACCGGCACTGCTTTGGGCTGCTGGAGCAAGAAGACCAGAGGTTGAAGAAGCACTATGGCTGTTGGATTGACATCGTACGGTCACAGGAGCTAGAATCATTCATATTGACTAAGTTGACAAAGCACTCCATCCCCATCAACTCAGTAGGCCCACAAATCAGCCACCCACCAAGGTGGGTCCCAACTAGCAGGGGGAGTATCTATTTTTTTTGTGTAATAAGGAGGCACTTTCGGTGGGTCCGAGCTGACAGCGGGGGGAACGTTTTTTTCACGAAATACGGTGGCCCGTCTGGTGGGTCCTAGCAGTCAGGGGAAACATTTTTTTCGCCAAATACGGTGGCCCATCTGGTGGGTCCCTGCTGTCAGGTGGAGGAATAATTATTTTGCGCGTAATAAGGAGGCACTTCCTTGCGGCTGCCGTGGACCCAGCTGTCAGCCTCTCCACATATAGTACTCTTCCGATGGAAGTCGTTCCTTGACCATGTTGACCACGCCGCACCGAGAGCACCAAGGTGGTGGACGACGGTGAGGCCTAGGAAGGGGACGATGTGGAGCCGGGGAAGACGCGGCAGTGGATGCCCACGCGTAGAGGAGTATGAGGGTTCACTGGTTCGCTGCGGTGTGAGGCTGCCGTCGCCGCAGAATAACAGGGGGTGTGGGTGAGTAGAGGGATGGCCTGGCCAGCGGTGGGAGTAGTAGGGGCGGTGAGGCCTCCGCGGCATCGCAGCCGGCCACGGGAGGCAGGAGCACGAGACACGACAGACGCTGCTTTGGGCGGCTGGAGCAAGAAGACGAGAGGTTGAAGAAGCAGTACGGCCGTTGGATGGACATCGTATGGTCACTGGATCTAGAATCGTTCATATTGACTAAGTTGACAAAGCCCTTTGTCCCCCTCAACTTAGTTGGCCCACAAGTCAGCCTCCCACTATTGTGGGTCCCAACTAGCAGGGGGTATTCATTTTTTTGTGCGTAATAAGGAGGCACTTCCTTGCGTGCGAAGATATAGCTGGTGGGTTCGACCTGTCAACGGTGGGAACGTTTTTCACAAAATACAGAGGCCCTTCCGGTGGGTCCCAGCTGTCAGGTGGAGGAATCATTATTTTTCATGTAATAAGGAGGCATTTCCTTGTGTGTGGCCATGGACCCAGCTATCAGCCTCTCCACGCACAGTCTACTTCCGTTGGTGTCGTTCGTTGACCATGTTGACCACTCCGTGCCGAGCGCATCCAAGGTGGTGGACGACGGCGAGGCCCCGGACAGCAACGAGCTGCAGATGGGAAGACGCGGGAGTAGAGTCGCAGACGGAGAGGTGTACGAGGGTTAACTGGTTCTGGTGCGGTGTGGTTCGGCAGGTGGTCCCGGCGGTGCTGGAGGAAGAACACGAGAGATTGAAGATGGATGCCGATCGTTGGATGTAAATCCAATGGCTAACAATGTCAGAATCATTTGTTGACTAAGTTGACAACGACTTGCATTGGCTTTGACCTATTGGCCCACATTTCAGCCTCCAAAAATGTGGCACGTATTCAACCCATTTTTTTAGAATTTACAGTCTTTTTTGCGGGGTAGAATTTACAGTCCATTTGATCTCTTTTTTTTTGAATTACAGTCCATTAGCTGGCCTGGGTGAACAAATAATGTAGCGTCCATATGGCCCATTTATGTTTTACCTAAAAACTTACAGGCCATTTGCACTTTCTCGAAATACATGATTTTGTTGGGCTTACTCTAATTATAATGTTGGGGTGGGCACATCAATGTTCTCAAAAAATAAAGAGGGGCTGTGCATTTTGTTATATATATATATATAATAAGTAATTTATTATTACATTGGTCCTTAAATCTTACCAAGATTTTGTACACAATCACCAGGATATTCGTTGCCAAAAAATCCAAGATTTTATTGTTAAAAATTATTTCTATAAGTTAATAAGATGTGGGATATTGTTTTCTTACATATGTAAGTATCTGTTAAATATATGATGACAATAACAATAATATATAATAACATATAAAATAATTTAAATATATATAATATAGTTAGAAGGGAAACATAAGTTGGACCAGGCGTTCCTATTCTTATATAGAAAAATAGAACAGACCTCTGCGTTTTCTTCAAAAAAAATACATAAATTGAGTTGCCGATGTTTCAGGAAAAACAAAACCTTGGATGGGAGGTCCATAGGCGATCGATAGATGACGGCCCTCAAGAAAATACAAACAGGTCTATGGACCTCCCATCCGAGGTCGTGGGCTGCGCATGTTAAAAAAGAAAGCCTAGGCGGGGCAGCCCAAAACCCAGCTGATACTTGCTGCCCCAGTGATAATAAATGATACCTGCCAGCTCCCCGGCTTCGTTGTGAATTTATATCCTATAGTAACTCTGTTGAAGCACCTAAAAAATGTAACTATGTTAACAAACACGTGGGCCCCAACGTCAGTATAGCATTAGGAAGAAGTATTTTTTTGATGAGGAACTTGCTTGCATACGGCCATAGACCTGGTGGGTCCCGACTGTCCGGCTCTCCACGTACATTACTCTCCAGATTCCTCTCATTTGTTCAGCATGTTCACAACGGCAGACAGCGGCGTCGCGGCGAGTGCACAAAGGCGCATGAGAAGATCCGACCACCTGAGGAAGTGCCTTATTAGTAACGAAACAACTGAACTAGCCTAGTGGCCGAGTGACACTACGCGACAGTTGTTTCGCCCGGGTTCGATTCCACCTGTGCAGAGAAAATATCTCCAAAATTTTTGCCTCTGCCTTTATTGACATGTGGGTCCCAATTGTCATCTATGCACACCACGTCCAACACTTGCTAAAACTTCGTCCCTCGTTTTCTCTGTTTCCTCACACTCGACATTGTGTGGGCATCTTGAAAATAGCATATCTTTTTGATTGTGCATCATATGAAGATGTGTTATGCATGAATGTTGATCAGCATGATGTTAACTGGCTGGAAGTTCCAGTTTTGACCATGAATAAAACTTCCAGCATGACGTTAACACTGTTTGAAAAGGCCGTGTTAATATAAATGCTCTGCCTCTGAAAGTTGCAGTTTCTTATCTGAAACTGAACTTGGAGTTTCTTATCTGAAACTGAAACTTGCAGTTTATTCTCTGAGAATCACCTGTCAGCAACCAAAAGGCAGAGGAACCTCTCCTATCCATCATCTCCATTCCAAAACCACCATCTCGCCTCTCCCTCTTCTCCATTTCAAAACCACCCCCTCTCCTCTCCATAATCTCCATTCCAAAACCACCATCTCGCCTCTCCCTCTTCACTATTACAAGACCACCGTCTCTCCTCCCATCTTCTAAAGCTAGCACCGGACCACTTAGAAGGACATCTATGGAGGGGAGGCAGCAGCGAATCAGGCAGATCGCTGGCGGCGACCAGGCAAAGTTAGCCAGGTTAAAGTAGATCCTTACTTGGTTTGACAATGAGTGGGATATTTCGAGCACGGTGAGGGCCATGTGGCAATGTATGTGAAAGAGCGAGACGACGGCGATGAGGGCGGCGATGTACTCCTCGGTGGCAGTCACGCCGCAGTCCTTCGAGTTCATCGAGTATCTCCTCTGGGTGATGGAGCAGACAGATTTGCCCGAGGCGAAATTCAGGTGGAGGTGGTGGGCGTACACGTCGAAGGTCGAGCACCCAGAGGACAACAAATTGATCAAGTACGGTGTGCCATTCGTGAGGGTGCAGAGCCAGCCGGAGCCACATGAGTATTCGTTCTCCCACCGCAAGAGGAGGCCGGATGGCGCGACGTCGCTTCCCCGCTGTTCTCGACAGTTCCCTCGACGTTCGCCTCATTTCAATGGCGTCGGTAGGGTTTAAGGTAAGCTTCGCACTAACCTAATATTCCATCTGCTCATGCTTACAATCAGTGTGACAACTAATAAAAATCATGCTTACAATCAGTCTCCGAGTACTACGCCAATCACCCTAAAATAGCTCTGGACCTTTTGGGTCAAAGTTGTGACACCTTGTACAAATAAAGAAAAATAGATTGGTGCTTCTTTCAGAAAAGAGTACACCCCTAGAAAACTGCCAATATAGGCTACTAGTATTTTTTTAAGTTTAAGCTACTAGTATTTGGTTAGAGGATTTGCTGCCGAGAAAGATCCGTCCACAGTGAGCGCCACACATCCCACTGATGGTGGTGGATGCCAATTCTTAGATGGAGCGGCGTTGGTGTTGGTAATTTTTACTTGGCACCTCGCACTCTGCATATATGCCGGTTCCATCCGTACATTTGTGCAGTTCTACCAAAATGCAGCTGAATAACCCTGTTTGCACAGATAATGAAAAGGCGTGATTACATTATGGTGGCACTAGTTGATGAAACATACACTAATAAACAGAAGAAAGTATTACATCATACTAGAAATCGACCCAAGTCTCCCCGATACACCTTCTTCTAGTGATGAACATCAGTGTACAGCGGTAGTACAAGGAGGGGCCTTGAGACATTCAAATCTCTATTTTTGTGCAGATCAACAAAAATTAAGCACCCCAGTTTGCAGAAATGCTTAAATATTAACAATGGGACTAGTTGATGAAACATACATTAAAAAAGAGAAGCACTTTCTTTATCTACATTGGAAATGAAATGATAGAGAGGACACTCGCTCTATTTTAACTATATTATTACTTCATTTTATCAGTGACACTAGGGTCGAGCAGGTGGCAAATGAGGTGTACCATGCGTCGCAAGGATGAACACTGCGGGTGCTTAGACTGGGATGTTGAAGCTGGCTCCTTCAGTCCCTATCTTCCCCCTGATGTTTTTGTGGTAGCATTTGGGTTGTAATCCAAACTTGGTCGAGCTGGTGTTGCGTCCCCCTACCTGCCTAGCTTATGTGGCGAACTTGTCTCCTGCTAGTACTCAGTCCGTTCTAGTAGTAGTTGCATAACTGCCCGTTTACACTGAGATGTTGTCGGATAATGGTTCTCTATGGCTGGGTTTCTTTAATGAAATCGGAGGGAACCCCCTCTTTCGATATATAAAAAATGGTGGCACTAGCGGTGCCAAAACATTGCCTCAAATTAATAGTGCCACTAGATTAAGGTGCAAAATAATAACATTACTGCTTTATCATGGCAGTGCCAAAATAGTAGCACAAGAGCAGGATCAACATGAAGGATCTTTGGCAAACAGTCAGACCAAAAAGGAACATACCTCGTGATGGGAACCATATGTGCAATCAACGCCATCATAGAAGGGATGACACCAGTCACCAACATGGATGATTCAATTCATGGGACCTTTTGGTGCAGTTCACCTAAAATGAAGCAATATCCCATGAGCTAGCAGCTTCTTCTTCTTCTTCTTTTAAGAAAAGGGCTCCAGCCCCGTTTCCATTTCCATCAGAAAACAAAACCCACAGAGCTTCTTCTTCATTAGTTGCAATAAAATTGACCAACATCAAGGTTGGTCGTGAAGCTCTTGGAGAGTAGGCGGACCAGGACAGTTGCATCTCTAACAAAAAGAAGCAACTTATCTTAATGGGAAATTTAGCAGGACATGAAAAAAGTGCCATTGATTCATATTACTGGAGACATTACATTGAAAACAACATTGGCTTAATGTGTCCTTACTTTTAACAGTGCGACTGCTACATTTTACCAGTGGCATTACATAAGAGCGGCTCGGGGCAACAAACATCAGAAGAGGATATCTGGGTTGGTCCCATTTTTGTTTGGGATATAGCTACCTTATACTGTGTGAGGCTAGCAAATCTAGTGCTGGACTTACTCTATTGACTTGTCCCCCAGTCCCCACTTTCTTTCCTTTTTCAACCAATATATCGGGTTTATATTGAGTTTGTACTGCGTTCCCTTTATTTCCCTATTAGACCTAGAGAACAGTTGGATAGCCAGTCTCTGCTACTTTTCGCCCCCATTATTTCCTCTTTCGACCAAGTCCTAGATTCAGGTAACAAATCTTCCCCCACCCCCACCCCCTTTCTTCCTTGTTTGAACCAAGTACTACTAGATTCGAGTGCATGAACTAGTTTTACCTCTTAAAAGTAAAAAATTAGGTGGTTTTCGAACAGCCGATCGATCCTATCTACATGAGGGGGCTGAGAAATAGTAAAAGATACAAATACAGCGACGGTAGGAGCTCGTGATCTAGAGCAAGGCCGGTTTCGAAGGAACTTATACCTGAGGGTCGCCGGGATGTCGCTAGGTGGGCGACGGGAGGCCGGATCTGCCCACACTACGGCAGCGAGGAAGAAGGGGTGGGAGGCCCTCCCTCGCCAGCGATGCTTGGGAGAGAACAGCAAGGCACGCTGATCGGGACGCGCCGGCAGTGGGTAAGAGCCATCGCCGAGGATGACCGCGTGAACGTTGCACCTTCTCACCTTCCCCAGCGGAGAGGATCCGTCTGGATCCGTGACCAGCGGTGAGTAGAGAGAGATTGTGTGGCCATCGCTGTCGTGTTTAGATCTGGAGAGGACGAGACAGTGTGGAGAGAGCAACAGTAGCAAGCAAGCGCGGAGGCTCCTGCCTATATAGTGGAGTACTAGTTTTCTTTTGTCTACCGGCCGGAGCCAGCTTGACCTCGGCAATGACTATCGAGAAGTCTTCATGCACATTCCCCGGAGGCGCAGTTGCCGTCATTTTGATCTGAAGCACCGGATTATAACATATAACATGAAAAATGCCACATGACAAGAAATCATAACCTCACTGCCCAAAGTAGACAAGATGAATCCCGACGGACAAACTAGACGAGGATCAAAGCTCAAATTAAAGATAAACTGATAGAAAAGGGGTCCGTCGATAGATGCCTTAATTAACTTAGCCGGCTTGACCTAGATGGCAGCCGAGTAGTCTTCGTGCATGTGCCCCCAATGACTAGCCCAACTCAGTTGTCGCTGTTTAACCCTCGCAGTGATCCGAAGCACATGACACCTAATTTTGCGAGATGACACGAAACCTTTTTTTAGATTTCTCACCAGAACTACAACCATGTACAACACAGCCTGCACGATATGTAGACGATAGCCAATCCAGGTGTGTCTGCTGGAGTCTGGTCACATGCATGGACGAACTGATCTTCCGTGTCTTGCAGGGATCGTCCAGGTACCAACGTATGTACTACTTCTATTAACTCACCCGACTTGCGGGGCCGGGGAGTGTGCCTATGGTTGGTTCTCAATTGCAGTCCCACATGTGTGTGCAAACGCAATATGATGTGCGTTCCATTTGGAGAGCGGCGTGCCAGATCGACCGACCGTCTGGGGTGCGACGTGAACGCAACGGGCGTGTTGTATACTCTGTACATGTGTACCACCGTTTTCTTGAGGCTTTGCTCCATGGCGCAATCCATGGATACAAAATTAGTATACTGTACTATTTAAAAGTTGAGGGTGGGGCTTTTCCCGCGCGGTAGGCGGGGCAGTTCCGCCTAGTCGGTTCGACAGAGATGCGAGAAGATGAGGGAGTAGGCTGCTGCAAACGTAGGGCCGTGTGATTTGACAGTGAGTTACTGCTGGACAGGTGGGGCCCTGATTTGACTTGCCATTATCATTTTAACTGCGGTGCTACGACTGGCTTGAGTCTCCCGATTCCTGACCACCTCCATACAGGTGCCTCTCCTGATGCTCCACCATGTTGAGGCTGGCTCTTGCTTGAGAGCCCACTCCTCCACTTTTTCCTTGCCTCTTTCCCCCAGATATGAAAAAAATGCCATGTAAAGCGGGCTTATATCCCACTATTGTACTTGATCCTACAGGTTCTAAGCCTGCCACATAGGCATATAGTCTGATGTGGCAAGTTAATTAAGAAGAGACAGAATAGTTTGGTGACCCCGGGAAGAAATGGTGATAAGCGCGTGTACCTAGATGAAGCAAAGTTAGCAACAAAAAACTAAGCACCTATGCATTGGGGACTTGAGTTGCTAAGCCATTTAATGCCCATAGCACCTCATCTAAGCACCATTTCATTGGAAGAGCTCACTCCTTGGCAAATGCAATAAATACTACAAAGAAAGAAATAGAGAGAAGTAAACAAAAAATACTCTTATAGCCAACCTTATAGCTAACCTTGTTGTATGAGTGACTAAGTGATGACTATGTATGACATGCCAAAATCAGATAGCCTAACGCACCATGTTAAATCTCCAATGGCACGGCCGTGTGAGCGAGGCGACGGTCGTGGTAGGCGCGACCATGATACGGGTTGCTGGTAGCCCTTGGATATGAGATCGAACGGTCGCATGCTAAGTTGCTGAAAATTTGCAGAATAAGCCTCCAGGATAGGATACTCACCCATAGGTCTAGAATCACGCCATGCAATCATTCGATCTCAGATCCAAGGGCTCTCGGAAGCCCGTATCATGGTAGAATGGAAAGCTTCGTATCACCTATAATTTTCCCGACGCTTGACATGACATCGAAAGCCAGTTAATTGGGCGTCGAGTAGACATGACATCTAATTGGGCCCCCATAGTACTGTGCATGAATCCATTTATCCACCAGGCAAGCCACAACCCTACCATTCGCACGCCCCCCACTCGACATGTTTAGAATCAATAAACCGCTCCTAGTCGTGCTGTCCTTTCACATTACGGCGGTTCCACTAATCCTAACCCTCCTCCCAAATCCATGGTGTCCCAAATCTCCATGATCGGCGGTGAGTACAAGGTTAGAACCATCACCAGTGATGAGCTCGATGTCATCTACACCCGTTCTTCTGCAACGGTTAAAGAATGCCTTGCTTGCTTCAAACACATGTTCGAAAACTCAAATGATGAGTGGGTCGCTGGGCTAGATATTGAGTACACCACAGTCTTGGGAAGCGAGAAGAATCTAAAGGAGGCAGAGAAGAAGAAGCATGTCGTGATCTAGGTTTGCGTGCATGACTTATGCTTGGTCTACCACATATGCCATGCCGACGTTGAGTGCGAGGAATTTAAGAAGTTCCTCAAGGGAGGCCAAGTCAAATTTGTTACTGTAGACTTTAGGAACGACAAGGAAATCTTGGGTCCGATAGGCCTCGTTGTAGGCGACCCTTTCGACCTCCAGAAGAAAGGGCTGGTGCCCTCCCTTGATCAGCCTTCAATGCTGACCGTGGCAGGAGCCATGGTTCGTCCTTCGTACGGTGAACTAAAGAAACCTCCGCACACGTTTCATCATGCATGGCAGTGGACTGTACTAGATATAGCCACATCCACTACGCTGCAATGGATGGCTACCTTTGTTTCAATATCTAGAAGGGTTGGATGAAGAGCAAGAGCCAAGTGTGCGGTTCAAGCAAAGAAGTATCGCCCAAGAGGAAGAGGGACAAGCACGAAGTCGAGGACGTGGATGAGGAGTCCGAGTAAGGTGGGAGTGTCGTTGCTCATGGTGGTTCTAATGCAGTGTCTACCGTATGAGTTGCTTAGTTTAATTTCAGGTGTGCTTAGTTTTATTTGAGGGGTGTGTTGTGCTGAGCCCCCAGCAGAACTATGTTATGTTTCTTCTCATTACATTTCGTACATTTCATCTTTTAGTTGGTATAATACTACCACTCATTTCTTCACATTATATACATACAATATATATGGCCAACATCATATAGCGAGCAATTTAGTTGTTAAAGAATTTCAGGGTGCTTAGTTTTGCCAAAGAATTCCAGGGTGTTTAGTTTTATTTGAGGGATGTGTTGTGCTGGAGACCATTAACTTATCATTGTGAGAATCGGCTTATTTTTGTCATGTAACATGGTCAATGGGTTTGACGTGAAAATAACAATGTTTAGTGGCATTTCTAATATACGCTGCCTCCCCCAGATTTTCTTTACAGAGGCAATATAGAACTATATGAGTGCCCTGTTAAATTTTGGAATTATTCCGGGTTCGTTTGGCCTTTTTTATACATTACTTGAGTTTTTGGTCTTTTAATGTGCATAATTCAAATTTGAACTACAAGCACATGCTCCCGTGTACCAAAGTTGATTGAAAAATCACATGTGTGTCCTCGGGTGAATTTCTAGGTCACATGCAAGAAATGGGAATGAAATTCAAACATCTGGGCATCGTGGTTCGACTGAGAACATTGAGAAGCTTGCTTTTATAATTCTTGTAAATCCAAAACACGCATGAAAATCATGAAACTTGGCATGCTGTCATGTCATGGTACTACCATGTTGTGGTAAAAAAATTGCAGAATAGGAACAAGTTTTGGTATAAGTTTCTTGCAAACCGGAGCTTCTCTCAAGAAGGCTCGTGGTTCTGAGAGGGAACGTGTCACCTTTGTGTGCATAATCCAAATTTTAAATACAAGCACATGCTCCAGTGCACCAAAGCTGGTTGAAAAATCACATGTGTGTCCTCGGGTAAATTTCTAGGTCTCATGCCAGAAATGGGAATGAAATTCAAACATCTAGGCGTCATGGCTCGGCTAGAAACATTGAGAAACTTGGTTTTTTAATTCCTGTAAATCCGAAACACGCATGAAAATCATGCAACTTGGATTGGTGTCATGACATGGCACCAACATGCTGTGGTAATTTTGTTGTCCTATTTGCGAAGGTGCAGAGATTAAGAATCAACAAAGTCATTTTGGAACAAGCGCTATCACGTTACAATCGGAAACATAAGTATTATTGAAACCGTCGCGTTCTATTTACCATTTACGTGCCGCCATGTGTCCCCTTTTTTATTAGCTAGGAGGCGCCGTGCAGGGTAGCTATTTGAGTACGGGAGGCGTGCGAGCCCTTTGACCTCCATCTACTGTCCACCTCTCTCCCAAGGTCTCCATTAATGGCGCCTGAGCCTCTGTTTAATGGCGTGGCAATGTCTCACTCGACTGAGATTTAAGAGAGAAAAAAGGAAAACCTGAAAAGAAAATTTCGCATGGATCTTGATGTAAGATCCGACGGACCTATATAGCATCTACTGCGACTTATAGCAAGATTCATGAATATATATAAGGACGACGAGAGTGGATAATAATTGTCTTACATAATTAGGAAGATAATTAAAAAAGGCACATGCGGCTACGCCCGAAATACACAAGGGCAAAAGAAGAAGTAAGACGCATACAACAATCTGGCTCGCTGATCTCTACTTTCTTTATGCATTGCAAGTCGCAGAGACTAGTTCTCGCGGCGGGTGATGATCTCTTTCATCAGTTTCATGTCCTTAATACGCTGCTTGGTAGCATCCATGGATTCCTCCACCATCCTTTTGCGCTCGATGCGGAGCAAGGCATTCTCGTCCATACATTTCTTGATGATGACGCCCGTCCTCTGCAACAAGGCAGCGGTCTCCAACTCCTGCTTCGCCCTTCCAGCGATCTTCGCCCTCAGCAGGTCACGCTCGCCCCGGAGCTTCGCAGTGCCCTCCCCTAGTTGCTGGCTGACGCCGGTAGCCTCGTCCTGCATCCTCGCCCAGCTGGAGATCTGATCCATCTGGCTATGGACTATCACATGCATGCGCATGTAAGAGTCCTCGCCTGCCCGCGAGAAATTTTCCCAGGCCGCCACGGCGCGGCAGGACCTCCCTGCTGCTTCAGCGGTGCGGCGGGACATCTCTGCTGCTTCCGCGGCGTGGCCGGACCAGTCTACTACATCGATGGCGCGACGGGACCTCTGTGCTGCTTCAGCGAAGCGGTGGGACCTCTGTGCTGCTACTACTGCGCGACTGAACATATCGGCTGCTTTTGCAGTGAGGCGGGACATCTCTCGTGCTTTCTATTCCATGCTCACCTCTCCCTGGTGGAAATCACTCAACCCAGCACTCACACTGGCTATGGCTTGATTGACTTGATTGTTATTTGTGGATGAGGAGTTGAGGAGGAATGTGCAGTCATCTTAGCATAGTAGTATTTATAACTGAGTACTACTAATACGCTCCTCAGTGGGAAACCGTTTAGGTTGTGATCGGTGTGAACAGGTTTGCAATTAAATATACGTGGTAGTAGTAGTAATATGGAATGTGACGAGATGTGCTCAAAATTTATTGACGGTTCTAGTTTCGTAGTGCGGCACTATTCCCGGATGGCGTAACGTTGGCACATTTTCTCAGCCGTGGTGTAGCATATGCCACGGTACTAGTTCTTTTTCTACTGTTGTGTACGTGCAAAAACTGGCACCGTCGGATACATATCTTACACTTGGCGTTCGACAGGAATAGCCTCGTGGTGAGCTATAGACTAGTATTTTTTCAGACGCATTACACCTATCTCTCGGGACTTCTCGCACGCACCGTCACTCACGCACCATCACTGCTCCCTAGGTCTATGCCACCCACATACAGTTGTACTCTGAGAAGAGGTGCACGCACGCACTCCTCCTCTCTCACACACACATCTTTAGCTACGAATTGTAGTGTTCTCAACCATCCGATTGGCTCTATCATAGGTTTCACGTTGCTCCTTGGCCTTGAGATTGAGAAGTTTAAAACGCGGAGGATAAGATGGAGGCGCGAGGTTTTGGTTAATGTGCAGGCCGCACACGGCACCAACACGACACAAGCTTCGCCTGCCTGGTACGCATGCAGTCGGGTCAGTTGTCCAAGTATAGACACAACCAGGCCCTCGTTGGTATCCACGCCTCGACTTTGGCTGGTCATAGTGGAGAGTAGCATAGACTAGTCACTAGTCTATGTTACTAGTACCTTCATAGTGGGTAGTGTCATATAGTATATGCATAATTTGGTGACGAGCACTCTCTATATGTACCACCTTTTTTCTTTAATTACATCTTGTTAGTTTTGCTCCACGGCGCAATCCATCGATACTACTACTGTACAAATATGTAGATTTTTTAAAAGGCTAGAGGGCGGGGTAGTCTAGCTTCGTCCTTTCCATGAGAGGCAAGGGCCTTTGTGATTTGATGGCTCATTACTGCTGGAAGGCGGGGCCTTGTGATTTGACTGCTCGTATAAATGTGCCGACGACCTGAGGAGGAGCAAAGAACCATGCGGTATACACAAGTTTTCCACTGGAGTACGACGGAGGAGCATGAAACACGGCCGCCTAGTGCCATATCCTCTACTCTCTACTCTTATTATATATTACTAGAAAGAGGCATTGTTCTATTGGTGATAAAGAATGATCTAATTTGCTAGTCATCTCATTTTTAGCATTGTTCTATTCATCCCTTGCGGAGAAGGTGACACGTGCAGCCAAACACCTGAAGCAAAATAAGAAACACAGGAGCAAAATAAGAAGGAGGATTATCACCCCCAAAAAAGAAGGAAGACGCACGCACAAGTCTGGGGTACTGCTCTTGCTACATGAAGGGTTGCTGGCCACGGAGTCGTAACTGCTTCTTCATCGCCTCCACGACCTCCATCTCCTTGCGCGTCTCCTCCACAATCTTCATCATTGTGTCCATGACGCGGGATTTCTCGACGCGAGCCTTCATCATCTGTTCCACGGCCGCATTATGTACCTTGACAGCAGTCGGGTGCTCGATGCGGAGCTTTGCCAACTCCTCCTTCTGTTCTATGACGACGGCCTGCAACATCTTCATCGAGGAACTACTATTCTCATGCAGCTTCTTCCAGCCGGCGTTCTCCTCCTTCAGCAGGTCGAGCTCGTGGCAGAGCTTCGCCTTGTCCTCCTGAAGTTGCAGGATTTTGCCGATCGCCTTCTTCTCCGAGACAATGCTCTTCTTCAGCAACATCACCAAGCCGACGGTCAACTCCCCTTGCTCATTTAGCTCAATGGGCATGTCATCGAGGCTCTCCTTTAGCAGCTCCACCAAGCCGTGGATGAACTCCTTCTGGTTATTGAGGTGCTTATTGAGCTGACCGGGCATGCCGTCGAGGCATAACGACTCCAACGCCGCATGTTCGCCTCCGCGTCTAGGGCGCTCCTTGGAGCCATCGCCTGCCCGTGAGAGATCTTTCAAGGTATCTGCGTGGTGGCGAGCCCTCTCTTTTTTTCCACGGCCTTGGTTTCCACTCCCTTGTTACGAGTAGTTCTCGACCTAGAGCTCTGCACACCGGCCATGGCAAGGACGGACGAAGAAGGAGGACTTATGAGGAGGAATGTAGAGTAATTTTCAGTTAGGTAGTTCCCCTTTTTATAACCTAAGTACTACCACTAGTACTAAAACCTGCATAGTGGGAACATGTTCAGGTTTGGTACATACTGGTAGGTGTGAGCAGGCTTGCACTTAATTGTAGCACTAGTACTTTTGAATGTGATGGCAACAAGGTAAAGATTAATTGATGGTTTTTTGTTTCGAGGCCCGAAACGGCTCCCGATGAGTTTAGTGGAACATAAATTTCAAGTAGACTACACTGCTCAGATGCGTAAATATTATGTTACTATCAAAAATTGGCACAAAATACGAAGGAGACCAATGGAAGTACTACTAGCAACCCATGATTTAACTACTCACATGCGTGCAGTACTACGCGCATGTCTTTCTTCCGCCCTCACATCCACACAATTTGCATGCACTGTACTAATTGACCATCAATGAAGTGAAGGACTTTACACGCGTCAAATTATCACATGGGTTGGACCTTGGTACAAAATTGCGTCCACCCGTGTACCCGCGTGTGTGTGCGAGGGAATGAGTGCGTGCGTGGCGTGCGTGCACATCTTCGCTTCGTGCATGTACCACCAGTGCGGCTCGAGCAGGACGAGTACATTCTTCTGGAACCAGCAGCACGTCACTGTGATCAATCCACACAAGGATGTCGCGACAATGCCTCCACACGTGCCACGTGGCTTCATGAACTATAAGAGAGACACTGTGTAGCGTGCCATTGTGTTTTGCACATACTCGAAGTATTAGTAAGGTACACGTGCATTGCATGCGTCAGATTTTTCAACCAAATTACGAATAAATACCACACTGTAGCATGTAAGCTCTGAGTCATATATGCCTGATGTAGACCTTTGTTTAATTCTTATAGTTCATCTCATTCAAAATCAATTAGTTTTTATAAAAAACCTAGAGCCTCTTTGATTCGTAGGATTTCCAAAACGTGGGAATAGGAAGAACATTGGATTAGAGTGGAATGTCGTCTTGAATCCTATAGGATGGTACGAGTGTTTGATTGTGCATAGAAAAAACGCAGAATTCTTTCAACGAGGTTTGAGTTGATGGGATGTTTCCTATGAAATCTAGTGCAAATGAGTCATATGGAAAAATTCCTATGGTTCACAATCCGACAAATCAAACAACCAAGATTGGAAAAATTCCTAAGGATTAGAATCCTCCAAAATTCCTTCGAGAATCCTTTGAATCAAAGAAGCCCTTAATCTATTTTATGATTCATGGAATTGTGCATTGTAAAGCATAAAGTAAAAAACAAATAATGGCAATTCAACTATAAAAAAAGTTTGGGCAGTTATGATACGGAAGATTCTAGAACAAAGGAGAACCACTGTTGTTTTGAGATTTGTGCATGATGCTTAAGTTCAAGCATGGAGTCTGGTAGATTGTACATGTGGCAAAATCCGGTGGGGGGCTACAAGATGGTGCGATGGGCCAAGTGGAGGGAGATTATGAAGGAGTGAACAACTGCGAGATCGATATTTAGAGAGAGGGGGCGAGAACATGCGCTGTTGCGTGCAGTGGCGGAGCCATGAATAATGTCCCATGAGCTAGGGGGGCAAGCATTGCTAATCCTTTACGAGGAGGGCCAATTCATCCACTTAAACCATTTTTACCAGCAATTGTCTAATGATCACATTCATATTAGCCTTGATATATAGTGATGTTAGGGGGGCAGGGCCCTTGCTGCCCCTATCTTTGCCATTGTGTGCGCGTCTCAGAGATGAAGCGGAAGGGATGGATGATGAGAGGGGCATTGTATATATAATTAATGTGGGTGTATTAGCTATATATGTAATCCTATATAGAGAGGTATAGATTGATCGATGTGGACATGGGAAAGAGGGTGAGACCTCACTCGATATATAGATTGATCGCTTTATGTGGAAAACTATGAAACGCCTAGCTATATACACACACACATATAGGAACATCAATCGTTGCGCATGCGCGTGAGAGATAAAGAATGCCCGATATGATGAAGAGGGGGATGTGTGTGCGTGTGTGCCTTCATGGGAGACCTACCTGAAGAAAAAGATTGCATGTGTGCGATGGATAATGCCGACTGGTAGTGTGTGTGCATGCATGCACGAGAGATAGTTAGTGGTACAATTATAAAGAGAAGACCAATGTGTGGGTGTAAAAGACTAGGTGAGGTCATAATCAATGTAAAGTTGAATTCAAATATTTGAATAAGAGATCATGATGTTTGAAACCCATGCATGCATCAATATAATGGAGATCTGCGCGGTGTGGTTTGGAAATGAGCATGTTGTAATGTATACACATTGAACAAGGTTAGACTGGTTTGAATTTGAGATATCGATGGCAGAAATCGTTTGGCCACATTGCATCCGTGCATGGACACACTATTCTAATTAGAGATGATGGGTGGCTTTCGCATCACATATCTATATCTATACCCCTATATATATATACTAGTACAAATGCCCGTGCGTTGCACCAGGCAAAAAATGAAATATAACCTGCTCCATGTGCCATTATGCAATATTTTTTTAACTATTTTTTGCAAACGTCAGAAATATGGTTACACTGAGTATTTCTTTTTGTATGATGAAATTTGGATGTCAGAACTAAGACTACATGTCCACTGATCTTCTAAGACTGCTCACTGCACTTGTTGAAAGTTTACAACACATGACAACATATTCGGCAGCAGGGAAAAACAAGTAATGTTGTTATCGAATTATAGGACCATGCTGTGCTCTGTATGAGATTTGGTATGTTTAAGAAAGGTATCTCTCAGCTGCATCCTAGGAAAATGAACAGATATTATCAAGTTGCCATACTAAATTCCTCAAGACAGGTACCGATAATTATGCGTTAATTATTTACTAATATTTACAACGGGCATATTCGAGTGATTCATTAAACAAAGAACTACCTTCATCATTAACTTTGGATCCTTCAGGTTTCTCCTGAGCGCTTTAGTGTAATGCTTCACTGCTTCTGGGTATTTTTGCTGCTTAGGGAACTCATTAAACACAGAACCTCATCATTAACTGCCCCAGACTATTAGGGGCAAAAAAGTAGTGTTAATAGTATAATTCACACAGCTTACCTTTCTCTCGCTCCTCATCAGCTTTTTATGGATCATAATACTCTTGCTGCTTGAGCTCCTTCTTTGCTCGTTTAGCATCGTTTAGTCTTTTCAGGGTACCTAGGTTTGATGCTCAGTTATAGCGTTCTGGAATCAACAGCAACATCGTAGTCTTTGGAAGACTTGGCAAGATTGACAAGAGCAGTTGCTTTCCTTGCTAGTGCCCTTGAGACCATCTTGAAGTCAGCACAGTTAGCATGAAGTTCCCTTCCCCTCTCAACAACCGTATCACAATCCTTAATGCAATCATCATACTGGTATTTGGAGAAACAGAATATTAGCTCTCAAATCACCAGAGGCATAAGTAATTCGAGAGGGCTCCCGATTCCAATAATTAAGTTAAAACATGTGGCAGTGAAAAATCATAGCAACACTACTGATTTACGAAATCTGCGGTTCATTCAAGCCCTATAATATCATACAGAGCAAGTTTAAGCCCCCAAAAGGTAAGAAGGCAGATATATAGAGATAAATTCACTGTTGTTATTAAATATTGATGAATGTGTAAGGATCGCCTCGACGGTGAAATCAGTCTAACTACCAGTAGTCTCTATCAAAAAATACTAATGTGTCTCTAAAACACCCTCGCCTGTGCTCCGAGCCACCGCTGCTGATGACGCCTCCTGGCATCATTTTCTCTTAACTCGGTAAAATATGTTTCCAGTTTTACACATGTGGTTCCAGCAGTGTGAATAATTTAAGACAGAATGATAAAAGCACAAGTGCTGCTATATTTAATCCAACAAAAACAATTCAAGACATGTTTGTACTGAATATGTTAAATGCTAATACCAAGAGCATACCAATTCATTAAGAAGGGTGGTGAATTGTGAGCAGACAACGCTAGAAAGACAAAGCCTTTAAGATGTCCTTTTGAACATGAGATGCGGATAGTTTGTATTTACTGGATAGGTTGTGCTCCTGCCATTTATACCTAACAAATGATACAAGTTCCCCAGTTGCATCCAATTTTTTAAATAAAGATGTCAGAGTTAAGTTATTTACAAGGAATACAAATCTGCATCTCAAACTCAAAGGTGCAGCATGCAAGATTTTGTTCACTCATAGTAACACAACTTTTACAGAATTCATACAAACAATTGACTGAATGGCACTCTCATTGAACAGGCATTATCAAACACGATCATAAGCACAGAACAAACTCACCTCCATCTATCTCTCTGAACCAGCAAAGACATCTAAGCAGCAGCCACCGCCACTGCCTGCCCCCGTACCACCAGCAACAAAAGTAGCCCGCCTAATGAGACATCATAGCTTCAAAATGTTGGGGATGGATGGTAAACAAGAAGAAATGTTATGTACCTCTGTAGTCTGTGCACCAGCTGCCTCACGAAACCGTGACACCTCACCCTTTGCTTCCATTTCCTGCACCAGAACAGCCTTGTCCGTATCCCTGACCTGCACCTCATCGGCCTTCGTCTCTGGTTGATGCACAGGATGCACCTTGGTTGTGTCCCGGACCACCACCTCCTCACTCTTCACCTCTGGTTCCGGCACCTCAGGTGCTTCGGACACCACGACATCCTGCACCACGGCGTGCGCTTCCGTTCTCACATCCACCTTACCCTCTTGTTCCAGGTCAACAAATCCAGGCGGTAAAGCATCAACCATGATCTCCTCCCCGGCCTCGCCCATGCTGCCGTCATCAACGTCCTCGATGGCACGCTCGACCAGCACCCCCGACGTGCCCCCCTTCTTCCCCTTCTTCTCCTCCTCGGCCCAACATGGAGGCCTGCGTTGTCGAAGCTCCAGATCAAGGTTTTGTGGAGGAACGCCCCCCAGCTCCCAGCGGCTGCGAGGGCCTCCAGAGGCGTGGGATAGGGCCAGCGTCATGCAGAGGTCGAGGGTCACCAGCCTTACCAGCTCCAGAACCACCCCTCCCCCTTGGCGATCTCCTTTGTCACACAGCCGATAGCTCACCGCAGCTTGTGCATATACTCAAACACCTTGTCTGCGTCCTTGGCCTTCACGCTAACCTCAAGGAGCGCGGCGAGCTCGAGCTCTTCCCGCGATGCAGCGGAGGCCGCCATGTGGGCCTCGACCGCGTAGGCCTTGCCAGCCTCTCTGGCGCGCTGGAACGCGGCAAGCACGATGCTGTAGGACCCGAGGCGTGGCACGAGCCTGTACTTCTGCCGCATGGAGGAGACGAGCCTGAAGGCTTCGTAGGCGCCCTCCGCGTCTGCAACGACGATGCAGGTGAGCGAGGTGATGGTGGCCTCGGACGGGGGCGCCCTGGCCTCCAGCATGCTGGCGAACACGCGCCGCGTGGCGACGGCCGGGTGAAGGGGAAGACGGTGCCGTCCACGGAGACCAACAAGTGGAGGAGCTGATTGTACTGGTGTGCGGCGAGGTGGAGGTCGGGCACCGCGTCCGGGCCGGAGACAGCCGCGTCGAAGGTTGCAATGGCGGCCGCGGCGTCCCCGCGGCGGGGTGCAGTCGGTGAGCGTGCGCCCCTTCCAGCCGGTGGATAAGATGAAGAAAGGAGCGCAAAATGCAGGGGTTAGTTTGCAAAATCGAAACGTTTTTGCAGATCCACTTATGTAGGGACTGCGGGTTGAATACAGAAAACAGTAGGGGCTTTTTTGAAAAACTAGCGCGACGGTGAACCCGGAGACTCAATCCGTGCTTTATTCTTAGGGATATATATATATATATATATATTATTTTACATTTTTAATATAGTGTGCGGATAACTTTAACTTTGAAAGATGGTCGTTGGATGAGGCCAATCCGATGGTGTAGAGCTGGAAAATTTGAGCACTACTAGCCGTTGGATATCATCTAGATTCCACCAGATTTTGCCACATGTACAATCTAGAAGACTCTATGGTTGAACTTAAGCATAATGCACAAACCTCAAAACACAAGCACTTCTTCTTTGTTCTAGAATCTTCCGTATCAGAATTGCCCAAATGTTTTCCTACATGATTTGTTTTTACTTTATGCCTTACAACGCACAATTTCATGAATCTTAAAATATATTAGCTTTCTTATAAAAAGAAGATGATTTTGAATGAAATGAACTATAAGAACTAAATGAACATATACACCATGCATATATGACTCAAAGCTTACATGCTATAATGTGGTATTTATTCATAATTTGGTTGCCAAATCTCATGCGTGTAATGCACGTCTACCTTACTAGTCTAAATGGTGTCTGTGTGTGTTGTGCGTGTTAAAAACATTGTATGCAGTATATCATACTAGTCTAAATTGTCTTTTTTCTTTTGGATACACGTTAAGCTTGTTCTCCCAAAATTTCAAGCCGCGCCTTGTTATGCTGAAATTTCAAGCTAGCGTCTCTGTCTATTATGCTGCGATACTCCTGCCTCTTCAACCCGCGCCTTGTTACCCCGAAATATTTAAGATAAATCTCTGTCTCGTTGTGCTCCAACAACTCCCTCCATCTCAACCCGCGCCTTGCTATTCCAAAATTACAACACACGCGAAAACTCCCACCCCCTGTGAAATCCCGACACACGAAATGCCCGTGATACCCCTGAACCGAAAGAACCGCCTCAAATCAGTGGGGGTACTTTCGTAACTTACCGCACATTTCGGACAAGCGCATCCCTAAGCCATGGTTCCCCCACTCCCATCCCATCCACCCACCCATTCGTACACCGAGGCCGGCAAAACCCGCGAAGCCCCACACCCTCCTCTGTCTGCCACCTAGCTGGAGCCTCTTCCCTGACGACATCATCCACAGCAACACCTCGACGTCCCTCATCCACCGTACCGGATGACGATCTATCATTGATTTGGTCGTCCGGCCAGTTCAGCCACCCCGTCCTCCACCTCCAAGGAGCTGCCCCGATATTCCCCTCGTCTTTCGCGCCACCTCCATTCCCACACTGTTGTCTTCACCTGCACCACCAGAAGAGCATGATCATCACCGTTTCCTCGGATGAAGCTGCGGCCTAATCGACGCCACCAAAGAGGTTGTACACTAATCGCCACATTTTCTTCTTGATTCGATCTCACGATGCTGCTGGCGCTCGGTCTCGAATTGACACGGCACGGCTCCATCCACGGCGGCATCGCCGGCCACTTCCTCCATGGCGTCGCTCCCTCGGCGGCGACGTACACATCAGTAGGAGTTGTTGCTGCTTTAGCTCTCGCTCCCGCTGCTGCAATACTCTTGCTCTGGGTCCCCTACCTGGTCTTCTCTTGCTCACGCTGCTGCTCTCGCTCTTGCTCTTTCTTGTGATGCTACTCCGATTTAGCTACACTTCAGTTGACTGAATTGACTTTTGGGTCAATCGATTTTCAGGGGGTAGGGGGCTCACCGGAGTTAAGGAAGAACCAGCCGCAGCGGGGAGGGGGGCTCGCCGGAGAGGTACGCCACTATCTATCTTAGGGTTCAGGGTGGGGGCAGTGGTCGCCGGCGGTGGTGGGGCCGTCGCGTGGGGATCGCCGGAGCAAAAGCTCGACACGGGGGGGGGGGCTACAGGAATGGCCGGGGTGGCGGCGGATCGGCGGTGGGGAGTGTTTTCGGGGCGGGCGGGGGCGGCTGTTTGGCCGGTGCTGGCTGGCAGCTCAGGGGGTGGAGGTTGAAGATGAACTGCAGGACCTTGATTTCGTATCCGACGGCTGCAAAATCAACTGACCAGAGATGAAAAAGTTAGTCGACTGACATGTAGCCTCACCTCTGGTGTGTTCATTTTCGACAGTAAAATTCAGTTTTGACAGCAAAATTCAGTTTCGATAGTTAAGTTCAGTTTCGATAGTTAAATTCAGTTTCGATAGTTAAGTTCAGAGATGAGCGGCTGATGTATACATCTAGCACTTTGTGGTTATGTATTTTACGTCATCTATTGGAGATGCTATTAGAATTCCACTCAGGTTAACGTTGTCTCTCTTGTCCTGCGTCAGCCTCGGCGTAGTACAACTCACGGGAGCTGCTCCAACGATGAAACCCTCCATCACAGCGGAGCAGTACCTCGGGCTCCATCTCCAGATGCCTAAGATCTTCTTCCCCTCTTCCGATAGCCAAGTCAGCCAGAGCATCCTCACCGGCCAACCCAATCACGCTGAAATTGACATGGCTTCGCCAAAGAGGTTGTACACTTCTTGTGGTTTGAATTAATCTCACCATGCTTCTTTGCATCCTGTGATCTTCCAATTCTTGTGAACCAAACACCTAGATTGGCAGAAATCCTGTGTTTTTAAATTCTCTGTTTTGCATGTGCATTCCTATCCTATTCCTGTCTATTTCCTATCCCTACATTGTTAGAATCCTCAAATTCAAACAAGCCCTTACACAATTACTTCTGTTACAGATATGTGTCAAAGAAAACCTTGTGTGGTTTGTCCTGCTCCTGCGGTGCTATGTTCCACCCTAGCTCAGCTGCTCCAACGATGAAAGGGTTCACCACAGCAGGGATCCGCTCTCCAGACTGTCTTTCGCCGCCTCAGATCTTCTTCCCCGCTATCGGCAGCCATGACAACTGCATTACCATCATCAACTGGGCAGATGACCTTGAGGACTACGCGGGTCCGCAATAGAGGTCGCACTCTTCCGTGTTTGCTTACATTATGCATTGCTTAATATGATGACATGCTACTTTATCGTCATGTTCACCTATTAGACTCTGACTCAGGTCCAAACTTATGCTGAAACTTGAGTTTTTAAATGGTTGTGGGGTACATATTGGGGCAGCAATCAGTACTATCTGTCTACTCTCTGGTTAATCTCGGGTGTCTACTATGAGTTTCATGTTGGCTGCAAACAAACATTAAAGGAGCCATTATCTATATATTTTAACTAAAGCTATTATATGCCTGCTATCATTTGTTTTGGGTCTATCCACAGTTTGCTACCATCACTCTGGATTTGTGCATGCACTCCTGACATAATCTCACTATGTTTTATTCCTATGCATGTCAGTTATTTTGCACTATGGAACTGAACATTTAGAGCAAAAGAGATGAGCCTTGCGTGGCAATAAAATTTCATGCAGACGTCGCTCCATGGTGGGCACAAAGGCAGCCCCCCTCCACCCATTTCGGATCATAATCAAGAGGAAGATAACTGTTTTGAGGGGGATTCAGAAGCAGAAGACCACTCCCATTTACCCCATGAGGTCTTTGCTCTAACTTGGCATGCTGATGTTGGTAAAATCATGCATATGGTGCCTTGCATTGCTTACTGTATACATCAAAGATGTCATCTGCTATGTTTACACATGCTTTGTGTCAATGCCATTTGTTTAGTTTCTTTATCGTATATGTGAATCATGCAATGCCATCTTGTTTAGCCAGGCATCATATATGTGAATTTTGCAATGCCACCCTAGTTAGCCAGTCATCTTATATGTGAATTATATCATGACATCTTTTTTTATTACGTGTTAAATTTGTCAACAATTTTAGTACATTCAATTACTCTTCCTGTGCATCAGCCATTCGGCACGGTCATGGAAAAATCTAGAGTGGAAACAAGGTCTTCAGAGCAGACAATGCTATCTGACGAAGCACATGTCTTGCTAGTTACAGATAGCCCCTCAGAGGAGGATTCAGAGACGGATGACCAGTCCTATCCCCCCCGAGGTGTATGCTCTAACTTGGCTGGGTTATGTTGCTCATATCGTGTGTATGGTATCTTGCATTGCTATGTCATTTGCTTAGTTTAGACATGCTCTGTGTGAATGCCACCTGTTTAGTGTCTACTTACCATATATGTGAATTATGCAATGCCATCTTGTTGCAAAACATTATATATGTGAATTATGCAATACTATCTTGTTGCAAGGCATTATATATGTGAATTATGCAATGCCATGTTGTTTACCCAAGCGTCATATATGTGAATTATATCATGCCATCCTTTTTTTGTATTTTTCATTACTTTTGTCGACAATGATTGTATATTCAACTGCTCTTCCTGTGCATCAGCCATTTGCATTGGTGGTGGAGAAATCTGGAGTGAAAACAAGGTCTTCAGAGAAGACAATGCTACCTGGTGAAGCAGATAGCTTACTGGTTACAGATAGCTCTTCAGAGGAGGATTCAGAGGCAGATGACCAGTCCTATTATCCCCCTGAGGTGTATGCTCAAACTTGGCAGGGTTATATTACTCATATCATGCATATGTTGTATTGCAATGCTTAGTTTTTTACATCATATACACGATATTGAGTGCCATCTCCTTAGTTGACACGTCATATATGCGATTGCCCTCTGCTCACTTCCTTAGTATAGAAATCATATATTTGAATTATATGATGCCGTGATGTTTACATAGACAGCATGTATCTGAATTATGGCATGCCAACCCATTTTCTAAAGACATAATATAGTTATATCATCTCATCCTATTCACACTTTACATAGTCATCATATTTTGAATTATGTCATTCTATCTGTGAATTATATCATGCCATCATGTTTCCATCGACGGCATGTTTGTGATTTATGGCATGCCAACCACTTTCATAGACACACCGTATATTTATATCATGTCATCCTGTTTACATAGTCATCATATTTCGAGGTATGTCATCCTATCCTATTTAGTTAGCCATCATACATGTGAAATTGTGTCATGCTATCATGTTTAATTAGCCATCATATATGTGAAATTATGTCCTGCTATTCTGTTTGGTTAGACAACATAAATGTGAATTATTTCATGCCCTGTTTTCTTCCCTACTATCCATTGCACCTGTCTATCTTACAATGTATGTACGTTCAATTACTTTTCTTGTTTATCAGCCATTTCAATTGGAGGGGGTGATGGCAGTATCTATGGGAGTAAAAACACGGTCTTCGGAAAAGATCATGCTACCTGTCGACGGAGATAGAACCACGGTTGTACTTGCCCAAAAACCAGCCCCACCACACATAACCCAGACTCATGCAGATTGTACCCCTACCCAGTTGGACAGAGAACCAGCTACACCCCTTCTAACCCCAACCCCAGCAAATAGTAACCCAGTTCCCATTGACACAGCACCGTCTCCACCATAGAGCACCCAAACACAAGCAGTTAGTAAGGCAACTTCAGTGCCCAAAGCACAAGGACCACCACTCCGAACCCCAAGTCAATGCTTAAAGCAGAAGAAGAATTGTTCTCAGGTCAGGTTCTGTAGCTATGGTTCATACTACTTTGCTCTTGCATCACTGTATTTACCCATACCAACTAATTTCAAATTTGAAGGATGCAATTGAAACTCCAATGGCGCAACAGGTATGTTTTAAACATGTTTCTTTAACGTGTTTGCTATTGTAACTTGCTCTATGTTGATTTCAGTTTCAATTGAATAAACAGTTATATTCTCATGCCATGCACCTTACACACTACAAAAAAATACACTTCTGTGATGATACGTGTTTGCCACAGTAGGTCATGTTTTCTGTCATGCATGTACATCCATGACAAATTTATGACAGAATCAAGATAGGCATACCTGTGTTGTCGTAGAAGTGTTCCGTAACATTACAAAAATTATCATCACGGAAGTGTCCACTTCCATGATGATAAATTGCGCATCACAGAAGTGCTTTCGTCAAGGGTGACCGACACGTGGCATCCACCGTAACGGAACATCGTTAAGCTATTGGGTCCGGTTTTGGATCCAATAACCCGTTAACAGCCCCGACCAATGGGTATTTTCCACATGTAAAATCATCATTGGCTGGAGGGAACATGTGTTGGCTCGCCGTTGGGACAGATGTCATCCACTCATTGGACCCAAAGCGCCTATGATACGTCGACATGTGGCACGGCCCAACAGAGGCCCATTCTTGTGAAAAGGCCGACCCGTTTGACTTGGTTAAAAGGTGGCGGGTCAGCCCACGGCAAGCCTGTTAACGGCCTGTTCGCATATAGCCCATTTACAGCCCGCTAACCTAGGGCCCGTTTACGGCCTATCCGAATTAGGCCCAGTAGCATCATCTGGGCCGTCCAATATAATTCCAGCCCATTTTTACTTCCGGCCCATGTATGGCCCATGACGTCTTTTGGCCCATATGAGGCCCTTAGTAACCCTCGGCCCATTAACGGCCCATACTAAAACTGGCCCGTAATGAATAGTGTATCACTTTATACCCATTAACTGCCCATTATACCATTGGGCCGTTTCTAACCCATGTTATCGTTTGGCCTTCTCAGGGCCCATTTATTCTTGGGCTCATTTCCAGCATTCGTTTACTTACGGCCCGTTACTGGCCTTTTCTACTTGTGGGCGAAATTCAGCCCGTGGATATAGTCGGCCCGTTTGTGGCCTGTTAATCTGTTGGGCCATTTTCATAGCATCATGAAATACGGCCGATTAATGTTCCATTATGGTCAGCCCATAAAACGTACGATTTCCACTCTAGCCCATTTACGGCTCCCTATACGGCCCGTACAAGGCCCATAGGATGAGACGGCCCGTACAAGGCCCATTGGCCCGACGGCCCGTACAAGGCCCATTGGCCCGATGGCCCATAGAAGGCCCATTGATCTGACGACCCATAGAAGGCCCATGGAAGGCCCATGGATCCGAAAGCCGATAGAAGGCCCACAGATCCAACAGCCCATAGAAGGCCCATGAATCCGACGGCCACAGAAGGCCAGGGATCGTCTGTCCTGTAGATGGCCCATGGAACGTACGGCCTGTGGAGGGCCATGGTCACTACAACGTTTGGGCGAGTTGGCCCCCATTTGAACGATATAGCATATTCAAAGAATTATCCTACTCTATACTATCACCACTAAAAAACATAAACTATACAATAAAGAGACTAAGGCATAGAAAAGTAGAATAATCCTACACTATACAATAAAGAAATTACAGCTGATTATACCGACTGGGCATTATAGTTCGGCACCAGTGATAATAAAGCATACACAAACAGCAAATTACATACACTGGGAAAATACAGCTCATACATCATGGATGCGCATCAACATAACTTACTATTTGAACTATAATCTCTTCAGAAAATAGGATTGGCCAGATTTAGATAGCACAAATTTTAGTCTGCAAAATCTCCAATTCCTTCATTGTTACCTCAGTGTCTTGTTTCATTTTTTTACTCCTACATCAAATACCTGCATGTCCAGTCTCAACTTATTGATTGTACGTTCAAAATCATGTACACATTGTCTTGCCACCTCTAGTTGATGCTCGAGAACATTAGCACATTCCAATTCCAAGCCATAATCATTCGGTAACGGCCATGCCACACTACTCGTAGATCTTTGTGTTGATGTCACTTCATCCTGAAATGTTTTTGTAAGTACACATGACTAGGGTAAAAATATAGTTACAACAGTGAAGCGAGCAAGACACACTGTTTTGTACATGGAAAAACAGGACTAACCATAATGTTACATGTCATGAAGCATAAGCAGGTGATATTTTAAAAATTATAAAAAAGGTAGTCTGTGCAGCCTGCATACAGAAATCTCTCTTAGCTCACAAGAGGAGCATGATGTTGGGGCCAAATCCAAAACACAGACAAGTTACAAATTTAGACAGCATGTTGTGTAGAAGTAAGCAAGCAGTTGGCCATTTTGTAGCTCAATTAAAGCCTTAGGGAACATAATGAACAGAAGAGGATTTCATACAAACATGCTACAGCAAGCAAAACTATGCAATCATTAGCCTAGTATAAACTAGATTGTGAGCCTCATTCAATAATAGTTGGTTAATAGACTTCAAAGCTTCAGGCACACTTCGGCAGAGTAATTAAATGGTAAGGCCTTTAATTATGTCAACTAATAGTTATACAAGTACCCAACATTAGGCATCATTCTTTAGGCATATCATTAACTGAGGACAAATAAAGCAATTGAAAAGAGCAAATTAATTATGCCTAAAACAAACAAGGAATTGAACTATTGAGTTGGATATAGTGACTTACCTTAACAGGTTGAAGAGGCTCAGTGCAACTCCTACTTCTCTTGCAAGGATCCTTCCTAACATCATGTACTTGGAAATCCTCAACCTTATCTTCATTGCACCCCCTCTGCAAGGTGACACAAACTAGTTACTCGTCTCCTTGGAAGATAAATATGCATACTTTCCAGTCTGTGAACACAAAAGGATGAGATTTAACAAAACAACACCACATAATGAAACATGTCAGATCTCTTGCACTTGCACACAATGAAATGAGCATTTACTTTGTCTGCACTATGTAAAAACTAGGCATACCTTTGAACTAAATCTCCAGGTACTCTTGGAGAGCCTACTTTAGTGTAGAGCCAAACCTTTATGTCACCTATGAGTTAGAAAAGGCCCCACTACATCAGCCCTTAGTGTTTAAATCGTTGGCAAGCTCTGTTAGAGTGTTAGGTCAAGAATAGCAAGTAATCAAAGAAAACAGTCCTAGCATGGTTGGCTGATGCAAACAAGCAATTGAACAGATGTGTGAGCAAATCTTACATATCAAGAAAAGAAGCAAAGAAGTAGGCTTAAAGACCATCACTTGAGTGACCAGATTTAAGGGGCATTTAAACATCATGTGCAATGTATGAACTAACATAAACATTGCATATTCCAGATTCTACAATGGAATGCACATGTATTAGGTTATGCCATGTATGATGATGCCTAAATGTACACTATAGCAGGCAGGAGTGATTCATCATTGCACGCACAATTGAATTGCAGGTTAAGGGCCGGTTCTATTCTGCCTTTTCAGGGCTTATTACCAAAATAAGCCATAAAAGATGTAAAGAAGTCATTTTTGAGTTATGGGCTTGGGCTTAACTAATTTCGCTTTGGAGGGGGGTATTTTGGGTAGAACCTCACTAAAAATTGAAGGGAAGGGGAATAGTGAAATGACTCCATTGTCTGCCTATATTACACTCAAAATGCAACTGGTGACGCCCGCATCACACCTCACCCTCAAGTAAAAACAAACACGCAAGCGTTCATTGCCCTGCCCGCTTGCATCTCCTCTCCCCTTTCCCTCTACCTCGATCCCCTGCCTGCAGCACTAGGGTTCCTCCAGCAAGCCGTCGCCACGGGTTCCATCTGGCCTGGTCCTCGATGATGCTCTGTCCAGCTAGGCTACATGGCCGGTGGGCAGGGGCAAATCTCCCTAGCCGCTCCTCCCGCTGGTGCCACCCCTCATTCTCATGGTGTCTAGCAGCTGCTCCACTGTGGTTCATCCAACGCACTACTCCGGCAGGCGCTCCACAACTACGGATGATGCCACACTGCGGCAGAAGGCACCTTATTCCCCCTCCCCACCTCCCAGGACGTGGCCTTGAGGTGTTGTTGAAGGATGAGCTCATCCAACAAGGTGAGGATCTCCTTTGATTTTTTTGCCAAATTTTCATTCTGATCCACTATACAATGAATTGCTATGAGCTGCTTCTGCTGCTGCTATATGATGCATTGCTATGATCTGCTCCTGCTACTGCTATATGATGAATTGCTATGAGCTGCTGCTGCTATATGATGAATTGCTATGAGTTGCCCCTGCTGCTGCTATATGATGAATTGCTATGAGCTGCTCCTGCTGCTGCTACATGATGAATTGCTATGAGCTGCTGCTGGTATATGATGAACTGCACACTGTTGCTGCTGTATGATGAGTTGCTATGAGCTGTTGGTGCTATATGATGCTTTCAGGTGGTGATGCTATATGATAATAACCAGCCACTTGGACCATCGAATTTCAATAAATAATTGTTCTTCATTTAAATGTGGGTCATGCATTTTTCGTTTAAATTAGGCAATGGGATCTCTAGGGAAAACATTGACCAAAGTAGATTGTGCCAAGTAGATGGTATCTTTGTATTTGCATTTTGAGAAAATAGTGATGGTCTGTTTTCCTATCATATTAATTACTGCACTGGGTTCAATTTGTGATGTTTGCAAGTCAAGTTAATTTTCATATGGGCAGCAAAATGAAAAAAATATAATGCAATCTAGACTTTTCACTTATCATACCAAAGATAAGATGAACACACAATGAAAAGAACTGGTTGGCTTATTACATGGAGCTTATATTCACAGGTGCTTATTTTCTTAGGATAACTCATAATAACTGTCCCTAAGAAACTTGGCCAATAGGAACTGACATACAGATAACATGTCACGATGATTGCAATGGAGGAGTGACGTACCATAGCACACTGTATAGGCTCACCGCTGGCTCTCCTTTTTTGCAATGTTCCATGAAATTGCCACATACATCTTGTACTTTTTCATTGTTTAACCCAATCTGCAAGTTGGCACAGCTAATTTCAGACATCTCTACATGATAATACATTGCATATCCCTTGCGCATATATAAACCACCAATTAATGATTGTGTGCATAGCATAAACTAGCCATGACTCTGTGTGCTGGACTAGCAAGCACTCTAAGGGAGCCTAATGTAGTGTACTGGAATTCCTACATGCCACCTACGATTTTGTGTAATGTACTGCCTCTGTTCCTAAATATATGTCTATGTAGAGATTCTAGTATGGACCACATACAGATGTATATAGATGCATTTTCAAGTGTAGATTCACTCATTTTGCTCTGTATGTAGACTATAGTGGAATCTCTAGAAAGACTTATATTTAGGAACAGAGGTACGAGGTAGTATCATGTATGACATCTACATATCTAATTTAGCAGCCAGTAGTAGAAATCATTGTCTACACAAAGGGATTACTGGTCGAAAATCCTGGCAAAACACGCTGCAGGCACAGAACAATACAAGAGAGAGAGACAGACACACTTACAAGATCATAGCACTGCCTTGGTCCAGGATCTTGGTTGGCCAAGCTGTTAGATCCAGAAGAAACATCGCCCTTGTAGTTTTTGCCAGGTGAATCAGGTTAGAAATGTCAAGGGTGATGACGCTGCGCTGGCTGTCAGGGTCCGGTAAGGAGATCTAGAACTGTCGAGTAGGGTGTTTGTGGAGCGGCTTCGGTAGGGTGGACTACGGTGTGGGCGAAGCGGATCTGTGGCCATGGACGAGGGTGTAGGTGAAGCTGCTCCGGTGGTTGGGTTAATGATGGTGTCGACGATGCGGATCTGCGACCGTGGATGGGGTGTCAGAAGCTGCTCCGGTAGGTTGGATGAGGGTGCGAGGAAGCGGATCTGAGGCCGTGGACTTGTGAGTTGGCAAAGCGGCCCTGGTAGGGTTCAAAATGGTATAGGCGAAGCAACTCCGGTGGGGTTGACGATGTTGTTGGTGAAGCAGCTCCGGTAGGGTTGAGGAAGGTGTCGGCGAAGAGGATCAGAGGCCGTCGATGGGGACGTCGGTGGGGCGGCTCCGGGGGGTGTGGACGAAGCGTCTCCGGTGGGGAGTGCGAATGAGCCGCTGCAGATGCGCTACGGTTGATGAGAGTACCGGCGAAGCAGATCCGGCACCGTGGACAAGGCCGACACTGAATGGGTTGTGGTATAGTGGTGGATGAGAAGTCTACTTGTTTCTAGGGGAGGTGGGAGCGGTAGATGCAGCCGCAGAAGCAGATACGGTGAGGTGGACGCCGCTGGTAGAGAATGGGCTCTGGTACGCCGGTGGATGAGCAGTCTAGGGTTTCGAGAGGGGAGGGGAGAAAGGCCTATGAAGTACGGACGGCGTGATGTGAGATGCTCTGGTGCTATGGAGTTAGTCGTTTTTGCGGGAGGGGGAGAGGAAATGGGGGTGCCATGTAGTGGAGGAACCGGAAGTTACCAAAGCAGCCCCGACCTATTATGTAGATGAGGGCGATATTGTAACTGTTGGTCTCTGTGCACCAAGGACAAAAGGGGAATTTTGCATGCTAAAGACTAAGTGTAACATCCCAAATTTTATATTTGGAATGTTATACATTAGAGCATCATGCATATCATATTTTATTTTGCATTTTGGTTGATCCTAGAAATTCTACGCAACTCAATGACCCACGGAGAGAGTTGGGGATTTCGTTATTTTCATTTTTGAGTTCTTCGAATTTTGAGAATAGGATCATTTGATTTGATTTATTTTATCATCAATTATTTCTATTACAAAAATATGAGAGAGGGAATAAAATGACATTCCCAAAATAAAGAAATATTGAGGATTTAATAATAAAATCAAATAAGATTTTATTTCGGAGTTTTTCGGTGTTTTATTTGAATTTAGGAAAAATGTGCATTTTTCCTAATTGCATTTAGGGCCAAAATAAATGTCCACCTTGTGCGGCCTGATTTTAGAAGCCCGTGAAAATTTATTTCGGAATTTTTGGAGTCTATTTAGTATTTATTTTTATTTTTCTTCCGAGTGGAATAATTAAAAAAACGAACCGACTTCGGGCCGTACCCGAGCGGGACACCGCCCGGGGGCAGCCTTTAAATAGCGCTGCCCCGAGTCGCCCCAGCCCATCAGCCCCGCCACAATCCGCGCGCGCCACCGGAGCCGCCGACGATCCCGCCGCCCGAGGTTCGTCGCGCCTCGATTTCCGTGCCGAAAAAAAAATTGGCGTTTGTCGTTTTTCTTTTTCTCGTATTAAATCCGCGATTTTTCTGATCGCGATTCCTGATCCGATCTTCGTTTTAGTTTAACTTTTCGCTCGTTTATCAGAATCAGGCGATTCAAGCGCCTAGGGATTCGTCTCAAAACCCTGATCCGATCTTCGTTTTAGTTTAACTTTTCGCTCGTTTTTGTTACTGTAAAATTTGCCCTAGATCCAGGTTAGTAGAACGAAGTTGTTTTCTTTCGCCGTTTGTCTTTCGTTGCTTCGTTCGATTTGATTCTTTTTGCCAACCGGAGTTCTTAAGTTGAACTTTCTGGTTAGATCTCTTATTTGAGTTTTACCTGTGCATTAGATGAGTACTTATTGTATGCTTGTTTGTTTGTCTGCAATAGAATACCCGGAGTGTGCCGCCTGTTACTTCGAATCGTTAGGTTTCACGGATCATCAACAAGGCAAGTAACACTTTGATCATACCTTTTCTACTACCCAGTTTTATTGCATAAGATCAATCCTCAAACATTGCATGATTAGGATCTAATTAAATTGTGGGATGGGAAGTAGATGAGGTAGTACCTATTACCTGTTTATTATCAAACCTTTGGGAGTTACTTCTATGTTTGCTTATTGTGCCATGCTATGCTAGTAGACGTGGATTGGGTGAGTGAAATCCATGACAGATGTGAGATTGTTAATTAATGGTTTATCTAAGGTGGCAACTTAAACACACATCTGGGTGGATTGAGGCACCTGGGTATTCCAGGACTTGCCTGTTTTCTTTTGGACCGCCACCCAGGCTCAAAGGGATCATGAGACTATTCATACTAGAAACTTCCGTGTGCAGCCACAAGCTATTATGGGCTCTAGCATAGTTGACTAAGTCGTGCGAACTCTTACAGTGGTAGACTAGCAGATGTAGGGGATGTAGGTGGTACGGTCTACCCGATCGTAAGGTGCTAGCGCTTCTGAAAGACTATGTCTCGGTCATCCGTCTTCTCAAACACCCTGTAGTGCGAGAAAACAAACGGAGGTGATCGAGTCTTGTGGGGAAAAGTGCGCAAACCTCTGCAGAGTGTAATAAACTAATCATGGTTAGCTGTGTCCCCGATTATGGACATCTTGAGTATCTAGTACTTGGATTTTCATGTGAATCTCAACATGTTACTCTAAATTAATTTTGTTGGGTTATGTTTAATGATGATGCTTAATTGGGATTGAGAATGCTGTCAACCATTCTCAATGTTTAACAACCACCATGATAGTAATTAAATTGTATTCCTTTGAAGTAGGGAAAAATTGGCTTTACGCAAAACTGTAACCATACAGCTTTCCACCAGCCAAATATGCATATAGTATAGCCGTTTCATTCCATTACTCTCTATGTGTTACCTTGCCAGCATATTCCATGTGCTGACCCGTTTCGGGCTGCAACGTTAATGTTGCAGACTTTTCAGACGATGATTAAGGAGTTTTTAGGTCGTGGTTCTGTACTCAGTGATGCCGTTGGAGTTGATGGACTCACTTATCTTCCAAGCCTTCCGCTGTTATCGTTATTAGATGGCCTTAAGCCATATTTATTGTAATAAGTTCTCTTTTGAGACACTCGATGTAATAAGTGTGTGATTGCTACTCTGTTATAAATCCTCCGTGTACTGTGTGGTGTTAGCATTACTGATCCAGGGATGGCACCGGAGCATAGAGATCAGACTGTTTGAGGTCTGGTCGCTACAGAGATGGTATCAGAGCACACGCTGAATGTAGGACACAACCACTAAGCTAAAGACCTAGATCACTATTCACTCTCTTCTCTTCTGACCTCTCATCTTTTCTACTCTTTAGGATGGAGGGTGCAAGGAACAAGTTCACACAACCGGATGAAGATACACCCTTTGGACGCCACTTGACGGAAGTCACTAGATACCTAAATATAGGAGTACCAAGCTTCACGGGAACCTACAACGCCACTTTACCTGAAGAAGAGCGCTGGATGATTCAAGTTCAAGTTCCAGGAAGGACGTTCATGCCAGTCACTGAGCCCATAGAGTTTTCTTTTGATGCACCAACTTGGAGTCTAGGAAAGAGCATGGCAGCTCACATCGCCATGGGACGCATTGGAGAAGTCTACCGCAAGGATCTCAAGGATACTATCTACCAGATTTGTGGGCGCTGAGATGAACACTGGGAGATGATCAGCACCAGGAAGGATAGATCAATTGCAGCTTTTATCCTGGAGCTAAACCAGCACATTCAACGATAGGAGAACCAGATGTGCGCCGACATGATAGACCTGAAGAAGGCAAAGACTAGAATCAAGGAACTGGAGGAAGAACTCAAGGCTACACGTGAAGATTATGAAGAGGAAATTGAAGTATTGGTGGAGAAGAATGACGACCTGATCAAGAAGATTGGAATATTTATGGGAGGCCCTATGCCAGTAGATGAAGACGAAGAACCCCAGGAAATTAGCCCGGAAGACTACATCATCATCGACGGCACCGATTCGGAACAAGATAGTGGCGATGATGACTATGTTGATGAAGCTGGAGCAGATATCATGGAGTCTGCAACCGAAGAATATTTCTAGTAGACCACCTCATCAGTAGTAGTAGTCCACCATGTGCATATGTTGATGAAGCTGGAGCACTTTTGCGATAGATAGATCGATTGTATGCCCTTGTTTGATTGATTGAATTGAATTGTTTGTTTTGCCTCATGTGCATATGGGTAGTATTTTCTCTTTAGACCCCCTCTATTCTTATATCTCATCTTTTCTAAACCCTCAGATGCCTCCGAGACGTGACCCCGGATTTGCCTTTCCACCGGAGCTCACCTAGTTGATCCAGCAGCAGAACACATTGATGCATTTGCTAGTCCAGAATCAGAACCAGGGGAACAACAACAACAACCCACCACCACCACCTGTTGACCACTTAGCCCGTTTTCTTAGGCTGAATCTGTCGGTGTTTTCCAGTAGCACCGAGCCGATAGTAGCAGATGATTGGCTCCGCAAGACAGCTAGGGAGTTGACCACAGCAGGATGCACAGATGCGGAGAAGGTGAAGTTTGCCGCACATCAGTTAGAATGACCCGCAACATCATGGTGGGAGAATTTCATAGCCACTTTCCCTGTCGACACTGTCACATGGGACCAGTTTCAGCAGGCTTTTCGTACTGCACACGTTTCAGCAGGAGCTATGGCCATGAAGAAGCGTGAGTTTTGCAACTTGCGCCAAGGAGGAAGGATAGTTGGCCAGTATGTGGAGGAATTTAGTAAGCTATCACGTTATGCCCCAGATGACATCGCTACGGATGCAGCTAAGCAGGAGAAGTTTCTAGAAGGACTGAATGATGAGTTGAGCATGCAGTTGATGGTAGCCACCTTCAACAACTACCAGGAGTTGGTAGATCGTGCTCTTATGATTGAAGGGAAGCAGCAGCAAATTGAGAATCGCAAGAGGAAGTATGGACAAGGAAAGTATAATTCAGGAGCTCAACAGAAGTGTTTTACCCCTAGACCGGGAGGACATTTTCAGCATACCCATGGAGGAGGTAGCTCGCACAATCACAATGGCACCAAGAATGGTAATGGCAATGGAGGAAGCAACGGCCAGAACCGCACCAACCCCTCAACCCCAGCCAAGAAGGACCTAAGCCAAGTCACTTGCTTTAAGTGTTCGAAGACATGACATTATGCCAATGAATGTCCTGAATTACAAAATGGAAATAGCAATGGAAGTTCTGGGAAGAAGCCGAACCCTTTCAACAGGGGACAGGTGAACCACGTTAGCGTGGAGGACGTTGAAGCTCAGCCCGATGCAGTAATATGTAAGTTTTTGGTTAAGTCATTTACTGCACTCGTTCTTTTTGATACTAGTGCATCGCATTCATACATCTCAAGGGGATTTGTGGATAATTATAACCTACCAACCCAAGCCCTTAGGTCACCCATGTTAGTAACCTCGCCCAGAGCAGAGTATGTGGCTAGTCTATGGTGTGATCGGTTACCATTAAGGATTGGTAACTATGTTTTTCCCTCAGACCTAATAGTATTGGAATCTCAAGGATCGGATGTGATATTAGGCATGGATTGGTTATCAAAGTATGAAGGGAATATTGAATGTGCTAGTAAGTCAATTTTGCTTACCACACCAGAAGGGAGAAGGATCAAGTATGTATCCTGACATGTGCCAAAGAGTACACAAGTAAATTGCCTAATAGGAGTTGTGCAGGAGGAAGTACCAGTGGTAAGGGATTTCCCTGATGTATTTCCAGGGGAGTTGCCAGGCATGCCAGCGGATAGAGATATTGAGTTTTTGATTGAGCTATTGCCAGGCACAGGGCCAATATCAAAGAGACCATATAGGATGCCAGCAAATGATTTGGTGGAAATAAAGAAGCAGATTAAGGAGTTACTGGATAAAGGATATATTCGCCCAAGTTCTTCGCCTTGGGGATCGCCAGTACTTCTAGTGGAGAAGAAGGATGGATCGTTAAGGATGGTTGTAGATTATCGAGGATTGAATGAAGTAAAAATCAAGAACAAGTACCCACTACCGACGATCAATGATCTGTTTGATCGATTGCAAGGAGCTAAGGTACTTTCCAAGATCGATCTGTGATCAGGATACCACCAGTTGAAGATTCGAGAATAGGATATTCCGAAGACAGCTTTTACCACCAGGTATGGGCTGTACGAGTATACCGTTATGTCATTTGGTCTGACTAACGCACCTGCCTATTTTATGAACATGATGAACAAAGTGTTTATTGAGTTTTTGGATAAGTTCGTCGTAGTGTTCATTGATGATATCCTGGTTTATTCGAAGAATGAAGAGGAGCATAAGGAGCATTTGCGTTTGGTACTTGGAAAGCTCAAAGAACATCAATTATATGCCAAGTTCAGCAAATGTGAGTTTTGGTTGAAGGAAGTAGGATTCCTCGGACATGTTATATCTGGAGAAGGTATAGCAGTAGATCCCGCTAAAGTTGAAACCGTGACCAAGTGGGTAGCCCCAACAACAGTTGGAGAGATCCGGAGTTTTCTTGGACTCACAGGATACTACTGGAGATTTATTGAGAATTTCTCAAAGATTGCGAAGCCTATGACTGAGTTGTTGAAGAAAGATACCAAGTTCATATGGACAGAGGAATGTGAGGCTAGTTTCCAGGAGTTGAAGAAACGCTTAGTTACCTCACCAGTATTGATCTTGCCAGACCAGACCAAGGATTATGAGGTGTATTGTGATGCTTCACGTCGAGGACTTGGAGTGGTGCTTATGCAGGAAGGGAGAGTTGTTTCATATGCATCAAGACAACTAAAGCCTCATGAGTTGAATTATGCTACGCATGATTTGGAGTTAGCAGCCATAGTGCATGCTTTGAAAACATGGAGACATTTTCTGATTGGAAATCATTGTGAGGTGTACACGGATCATAAGAGTTTGAAGTACATTTTCACATAGAAGGAGTTGAATCTTAGACAAAGGAGATGGTTGGATCTTATCAAGGATTATGATATGAAATTGCATTATCACCCCGGAAAGGCTAATGTAGTAGCTGACGCATTAAGCCGTAAGAGCCATGTCAATACGTTAATGACGGGAGAAATACCCAAGGAGTTAGCAGATAATCTTCGTGAACTATGTTTGGAAATAGTTCCGAGAGGCTATGTAGCAGCATTGGAGATTCAGTCAACCTTGATGGATAAAATCAGGGAAGCTCAGAAAGCTGACAAAGAGATTGCCGCTATAAAGGAGAAACTGAGCAAAGGAAAAGCTAAAGGATTTCGTGAGGACGAGCACGACACCTTATGGTTTGAAGACCGCGTTTATGTGCCCAATGACTCGGAGATCAGGAAGTTGATTTTGCAAGAGGCACACGACTCACCGTATTCAATTCACCCAGGAAATACCAAGATGTATCTGGATTTGAGGGATATTTTCTGGTGGACCGGAATGAAGAAGGATATAGCGGAGTATGTAGCAGTTTGTGATGTATGTCAGAGAGTAAAGGCAGAGCATCAGAAGCCAGCAGGATTGTTACAACCATTGCCAATACCCGAATGGATGTGGGATAAGCTAGGCATGGATTTTATCACGGGATTGCCCAGGACTCGTTCAGGCTATGACTCGATTTGGGTTGTAGTTGATCGATTGACGAAAGTAGCTCATTTCATCCAAGTAAAGACCACTTACACCAGTGCTAAGTTGGCAAAGATATACATGACCAGGATCGTATGTCTGCATGGAGTTCCAAGGAGTATCGTATCAGATAGAGGAACCCACTTTACCTCAAAGTTCTGGAAGCAGTTGCACGAAACTTTGGGAACCAGGCTAGAATTCAGTACAGCTTTTCATTCACAAACAGATGGACAGACCGAGAGAGTCAATTAGATTTTGGAGGATATGCTGAGAGCTTGTGAGATAGATTATGGATCTAGTTGGGACGATAATTTTCCATATGCAGAGTTCTCTTACAACAGCAGTTACCAAACTAGTTTGAAGATGGCCCCTTTCAAAGCCTTGTACGGAAGGAGGTGCAGGACACCGTTGTCATGGGACGAAGTTGGAGACCGCCAGTTGTTTGGTCATGACTTGATTAAGGAGTCTGAACAGAAGGTGAAATTGATTCACGATAGGCTCAAGGTAGCCCAGTCCAGACAGAAAAGTTATGCAGATTCTAAACGCAAGGAGAAAGTTTACGAAGTCGGAGACAGAGCTTATCTTCGAGTATCTCCACTTCGGGGAACAAAGCGTTTTGGAGTTAAGGGAAAATTAGCGCCATGATTTGTAGGACCATATCGAGTTTTGGAGCGTATGGGAGAAGTGGCCTACAAGTTGGAATTGCCCGAAGGATTGTCAGGAGTACATGATGTGTTCCACGTTTCTCAGTTAAAGAAATGTCACGCGGAGATGGCTGACATACCGTTGAGAGATACAGTGCCTTTGGAAACAATTCAGTTGGATAACGATTTGACCTACGAGGAGAAACCAGTTAAGATTCTCGAGTTTGCCAGCCCAGTTACTCGCAGCAAGGTTATTAAGTTTTGCAAAGTTCAGTGGAGCCACCACACAGAGGATGAAGCCACCTGGGAACGAGAGGAATATTTGCTCAAAGACCACCCTCACCTATTTTCTAGCCAACCCGAATCTCGAGGGCGAGATTCATCTTAAGGGGGGTAGGTTTGTAACATCCCAAATTTTCAATTTGGAATGTTATACATTAGAGCATCATGCATATCATATTTTATTTTGCATTTCGGTTGATCCTAGAAATTCTACGCAACTCAATGACCCACGGAGAGAGTTGGGATTTCGTTATTTTCATTTTTGAGTTCTCTGAAATTTTGAGAATAGGATCATTTGATTTTATTTATTTTATCATCAATTATTTCTATTACAAAAATATGAGAGAGGGAATAAAATGACTTTCCCAAAATAAAGAAATATTGAGGATTTAATAATAAAATCAAATAAGATTTTATTTCGGAGTTTTTCGGTGTTTTATTTGAATTTAGGAAAAATGTGCGTTTTTCCTAATTGCATTTAGGGCCCAAATAAATGTTCACCTTGTGCGGCTTGATTTTAGAAGCCCGTGAAAATTTATTTCGGAATTTTTGGAGTCTGTTTAGTATTTCTTTTTATTTTTATTCCGAGTGGAATAATTAAAAAAACGAACCGACTTCGGGCCGTACCCGAGCGGGACACCGCCCGGGGGTAGCCTTTAAATAGCGCCGCCCCGAGCCACCCCAGCCCATCAGCCCCGCCTCGATCCACGTGCGCCGCCGGAGCTGCCGCCGACGATGATCCCGCCGCCCGAGGTTCGTCCCGCCTCGATTACCATGCCGAAAAAAATCGGCGTTCGTCGTTTTTCTTTTTCTCGAATTAAATCCGCGATTTTTCTGACCGCGATTCCTGATCCGATTTTCATTTTAGTTTAACTTTTCGCTCGTTTATCGGAATCAGGCGATTCAAGTGCCTAGGGATTCGTCTCGAAACCCTCTATCCGTTTAACCAACTTAAACAAGTTTTTGTTACTGTAAAATTTACCCTAGATTCAGATTAGTAGAACAAAGTTGTTTTCTTTGGCCGTTTGTCTTTCGTTGCTTCGTTCGATTTGATTCTTTTTGCCAACCGGAATTCTTAAGTTGAACTTTCTGGTTAGATCTCTTATTTGAGTTTTACCTGTGCATTAGATGAGTACTTATTGTATGCTTGTTTGTTTGTCTGTGATAGAATACCCGGAGTGCGCCGCCTGTTACTTCGAATCGTTAGGTTTTGCGGATCATCAGCAAGGCAAGTAACACTTTGATCATACCTTTTCTACTACCCAGTTTTGTTGCATTAGATCAATCCTCACACATTGCATGATTAGGATCTAATTAAATTGTGGGATGGGAAGTAGATGAGGTAGTACCTATTACCTATTTATTGTCAAACCTTTGGGAGTTACTTCTACGTTTGCTTATTGTGCCATGCTATACTAGTAGACGTGGAATGGGTGTGTGAAATCCATGACAGATGTGAGATTGTTAATTAATGGTTTATCTAAGGTGGCAACTTAAACACACATCTGGGTGGATTGAGGCACCTGGGTATTCCAGGACTTGCTTGTTTTCTTTTGGACCGCCACCCAGGCTCAAAGGGATCATGAGACTATTCATACTAGAAACTTCCGTGTGCAGCCACAAGCTATTATGGGCTCTAGCATAGTTGACTAAGTCGTGCGAACTCTTACAGTGGTAGACTAGCAGATGTAGGGGATGTAGGTGGTACGGTCTACCCGATCGTAAGGTGCTAGCGCTTCTGAAAGACTATGTCTCGGTCATCCGTCTTCTCAAAAACCCTGTAGTGCAAGAAAACAAACGGAGGCGGTCAAGTCTTGTGGGGAAAAGTGCGCAAACCTCTGCAGAGTGTAATAAACTAATCATGGTTAGCCATGTCCCCGATTATGGACATCTTGAGTATCTAGTACTTGGATTTTCATGTGAATCTCAACATGTTACTCTAAATTAATTTTGTTGGGTTATGTTTAATGATGATGCTTAATTGGGATTGAGAATGCTGTCAACCATTATCAATGTTTAACAACCACCATGATAGTAATTAAATTTTATTCCTTTGAAGTAGGGAAAATTTGGCTTTACGCAAAACTTTAACCATAGAGCTTTCCACGAGCCAAATATGCATATAGTATAGCCGTTTCATTCCATTACTCTCTATGTGTTACCTTGCCAGCATATTCCATGTTCTGACCCGTTTTAGGCTGCAACGTTAATGTTGCAGACTTTTTAGACGACGGTTAAGGAGTTTTTAGGTCGTGGTTCTATACTCAGTGATGCCGTTGGAGTTGATGGACTCACTTATCTTACAAGCCTTCCGCTGTTATCGTTATTAGATGGCCTTAAGCCATATTTATTGTAATAAATTCTCTTTTGAGACACTCGATGTAATAAGTGTGTGATTGCTACTCCGTTATAAATCCTCCGAGTACTGTGTGGTGTCAGCATTACTGATCTAGGGATGACACCGGAGCACAGAGATCAGACTGTTTGAGGTCTGGTCGCTACACTAAGGTGGCGTAAATTTTAGAAGGAGGCGGGAGATTTTGCCGCCCGCGGGATCATTCGTATCCAGTTTCAACTAATTTTGGACCGTGCTAGCGGGAAGGTCATGCGAGACTGTGTACACGGGGCACGCATCAGCAGTTAATAACTAGTGTGTCCACCCCAGAAAAAAGGCAATAACATGGGATGATGCGTCGATAACTTGACACGGGCGCGGCCAATCGTACGGGTGTAGTGGCACGTTCACAAAAAAGGGGTCAAACGCTCAGCCTATATATTTCTCGTGTAAATAGATAATTTAGTGCAATTGGTTATTTACTTTAAACATAATGCATTGATGTGTTAGTGTAGAGGCGCACAAAAAGAAATGGATATTGTAGTCCGCTACTTAAAAGTGTTACCTCATATTATTACATAGCCTCCATTTCATAAATTGCGTACCCGTTGAATTTATATATGAATATTACATATATTACTTCATAATAGAACCTTAAATCATCCAAGACTAATGATTTTGAATGAAAGAGTAACAATGGTGCATGTACATGATAGCTACATTGGTTGTTTGAAGAAACATGACTGTAACTTTGGCATGCACAACTGAAAAGGTTTATTTAAATAGAAAAAAGTGATATGTGAATGTCCAATCTTTATAGCGTTGAATCGATATTGTACCTTTGGCCACGATACCAAGTAGATATTGATTTATGTTCAAGCGATGCACGTCCACGATCGCTAGATAGTGATACGTGAATGAATTGTGCAATCTCTCTCACATGCATACATATCTCATTTCCTTGTGGTCATCGGAATCACACACGCGCACTTCGTGTATTTCTCTCCCTCTGTCAAGGTTAGAATTCGTCTTTCTACCCCGTCCTACAAGTCTCTCACACAGAAACACACACTCTCTCTTTGTCGAACACGCCCACCCCTTTAATTCCGCCCACCCACAACCACTAATGTCTCAAAGTATAATAATGTATATCACACATATGCCAAAGGTTAACTTGAGTTCCGGAACCATATGAATACATACAATGAGATTCCAACAGAGCACCTTTTGCTTTGAGATTTCGCTCTCTCTCACACACACACATTGTTTCTCGCTTCATTTTTTCGGCACTTTCATGCACACAATTTTGTTTATCTTCATGATGCTTTAAGTATGCCTCGCACAAATGCTATCTACCTATCCCTGCATATAGCTAGATATGTGTCACACAAACTCCTTCTCCCTACTGGCAAGATGCCCATGCGTTGCACCGAACATCAAGATGCGTTTGTATGAGTAGTTTATCTTGTGGGAGAAAAGGATGAATGAGGGAATGCCTTATTTGCAAATGCGGAGAGGGGTGTGGGTATCTTTTTGCAAAATTGCCACAGTTTCCTTCCTATCCGTGGGGTATAAATCGGATGGCCTATATTGTAGGATGGCAGGAACACCATCATCACCAACTCTGTTTTTTTATAAGAGTAGGGATATGTAAGTGTCACTGCCCCCCCCCCCCCGATACACACACCCACACCCACACACCCACACACACACTTCCCAACACCGAAGGAGTAGGGTGACACCTCGATCTTGAT
>NC_057803.1:64798134-64799535 GCF_018294505.1 Triticum aestivum | reverse complement strand
AATTTGACTGATATCATGTTGTACTGAGATATGCGACTTGATTGACATTTTATTGTGTAAGACAGATGGGAAATCAAGGGTTTAAATATTGCTCAGCTAAACAAAATGTTGACAAATTGTTGGTTGGCAAAACAGAACATCGTCTCATTATTGGTCGGCAAAGGGTCATGCTAGTACCAATGGAAAGTTGGTCGGCAAAAAGGATAGCATCGCACAGTTGGTCGGGAAAGTTTCAGGACAAGGACAACAAAAAGTCGGTCGGCAAATATTATACTATCAAATAGTCGGTCGGGAAAACTTAAACAACAGCGCCAACTGAAAATCGGTTGGCAAACATGTTACCATCGGGTAGTCGGTCGGGAAAGATTCCGAGTAGGGCCATCAGAAAGCCGGTCGGCAATTCTCTTTATAGGCGTCCAACTGTCGGTTGGGAAAGATATGTCGGTCAGGAAAATGCTTTCCTGTCTGGATTTTCCCCAACAAACGTTGTCGGTCGGCAATACTCTTTCCCGACCGAGTGTATGTCGTCAGACCTTGTTTCCCAACCAACTTGTTTGTTACGGATGTGGTGCTGTGGTGTAGTGCTTGCATGCACATCGTTTGTTTTTCTTCGTGATGCTTTAAGTATGCCTCGCACACATCCTATCTACCTATCCCTTAATATAGATATGTGTCACACAAACTCCTTCTCCCTACTAGCAAGATGCGCATGCGTTGCACGGAACATCAAGATGCATTTGTATGAGTAGTTTATCTTGTGGGAGAAAAGGATGAACGAGGGAATGCCTTATTTGCAAATGTGGAGAGGGGTGTGGCTATATTTTTGTGAAATTGCCATAGTTTCCTTCCTATCCGTCAGATATAAATCGGATGGCCTGTATCGCAGGATGGCAGGAACACCATCATCACCAACTCTGTTTTTTATAAGAGTAGAGATATGTAAGTGTCACAACTGCCCCCCACCCACCCACACACACACACTTCCCGACACCGAAGGAGTAGGGTGACACCTCAATCTTGATACTAATCTATCGACTGGCTTCTCTCTCAAACACACACACACTACCCGACACCGAAGGAGTAGGGTGGCACCTCGATCTTGATAGTAATCTGTCTACTCTTTCAAACACACACGCTCACTAGTTGTGGCTCTATGCATCTCACGCACACTCTCGATACGTCTTTCTCTCCCTCCCCCTCCCTACCCCCACCCCAACCCCAACAATGACAGCAGAAAGGTGACAACTCAATCTGATCTTAATCTGTCAATTGATTTCTCTCTCAAACATTGTGTCTCTGTGCCTCGCTCAGACACACTTGATACGTCTTTTTCTCCATATCCCCCTCGATATGTAGACTTCTCGCACGCTCACAGCTGTAGTGACGATGACGCTGAACCCA